>NW_024712526.1:5493987-5502072 GCF_018991925.1 Homarus americanus | reverse complement strand
TGGTCTGGGGTAATACTCGTTACCTCTGGTCTGGGGTAATACTCTGTTACCTCTGGTCTGGGTAATACTCGTTACCTCCTGGTCTGGGGTAATACTCGTTACCTCTGGTCTGTAATACTTGTTACCTCCTGGTCTGGGGTAATACTGTTACCTCTGGTCTGGGGTAATACTCGTTACCTCTGGTCTGGGGTAATACCTGTTACCTCTCTGGTCTGGGGTAATAAACTGTTACCCTCTGGTCTGGGGTAATACTCGCTGTCACTCCCTGGTCTGGGGTAATACTGTCACTCTGGTCTGGGGTAATACTCGTTACCCCTGGTCTGGGGTAATAGTCGTTACCTCTGGTCTGGGGTAATAGTCGTTACCTCTGTCTGGGGGTAATAGTCGTTACCTCTGGTCTGGGTAATACTCGTTACCTCTCTGGTCTGGGGTAATACTGTTACCTCTCTGGTCTGGGGTAATACCTGTTACCTCTCTGGTCTGGGGTAATACCTGTTACCTCTCTGGTCTGGGGTAATACTCGGCTACCTCCTCTGGTCTGGGGTAATACTGTTACCTCTCTGGTCTGGGGTAATACTCGTTACCTCTCTGGTCTGGGGTAATACTCATTTCTCTGGTCTGGGGTAATACTCTCGTTACCTCTGGTCTGGGGTAATACTGTTACCCTCTGGTCTGGGGATACTGTTACCTCTCTGGTCTGGGGTAATACTCGTTACCTCTGGTCTGGGGTAATACTTCGTTACCCTCTGGTCTGGGGTAATACTCGTTACCTCTCTGGTCTGGGGTAATACTCGTTACCTCTGGTCTGGGGGTAATAATCTCGTTACCTCTCTGGTCTGGGGTAATACTCGTTACCTCTGGTCTGGGGTAATACTCGTTACCTCTGGTCTGGGGACACTGTCACCTCTGGTCTGGGGTAATACCTGTTACCTCCTGGTCTGGGGTAATACCTGTTACCCTCTGGTCTGGGGTAATACTCGTTACCCTGGTCTGGAGTAACACTGTTCCCTCCTCTGGTCTGGGGTAATACTCTGTTACCCTCTAGTCTGGGGAATAATTGTTACCTCTCTGGCCTGGGATAATACTCGTTACCCCTGTGGGCCTAAGGTAATACTCGTTACTTCTCTGGTCTAGGGAATTACTTACTTACCTCCCACAAAACAGATCTCACCAATTTTCAATCTCACTGTTACCACCTGCAAGTATACCTGTTGGATAATGCTCCAATTAATAACGTTTAATTAGTAGTGTATGCAGCTGTCAACTGATTCAGTGTTTATATTTAGTCAGTTGATGCGAAAACTTGACCTATAAGACTCAGGGAACAGGGAACGTGAACTATAAGGCTCAGGGAACAGGGAACGTGAACTATAAGGCTCAGGGAACAGGTATCGTGACCTATAAGACTCAGGCAACAGGGAACGTAAACTATAAGATCGGCATCAGGTATCGCGAACTATGAGACTCGAGAAACAGGTAATGTGAAGTATAAGACTCTGAGAGCATGTGACTCAAAGAACACAATGACTAAGGCAGCATATGAGACTCGGGCTGCGCATGACACGGGCAGCGCATGAGACACGGGCAGCGCATGAGACACGGGCAGCGCATGAGACTCGGGCAGCGCATGAGACTCGGGCAGCGCATGAGACTCGGGCAGCGCATGAGACTCCGGGCAGCGCATGGAGACTCGGGCAGCGCATGAGACTCCGGGCAGCGCATGAGACTCGGGCAGCACATGAGACTCGGGCAGCGCATGAGACTCGGCAGCGCATGAGACTCGGGCAGCGCATGAGACTCGGGCAGCGCATGAGACTCGGGCTGCGCATGAGACTCGGGCTGCGCATGAGACCTCGGGCAGCGCGAGACACACGGGCAGCGCATGAGACTCGGGCAGCGCATGAGACTCGGGCAGCGCATGAGACTCGGGCAGCGCATGAGACTCGGGCAGCGCATGAGACTCGGGCAGCGCATGAGACCTCGGGCAGCGCATGAGACTCGGGCAGCGCATGAGACTCCGGGCAGCGCATGAGACTCGGGCAGCGCATGAGACTCCGGGCAGCGCATGAGACTCGGGCAGCGCATGAGACTCGGGCAGCACATGAGACTCGGGCAGCGCATGAGACTCGGGCAGCGCATGAGACTCGGGCAGCACATGAGACTCGGGCAGCACATGAGACTCGGGCAGCGCATGAGACCTCGGGCAGCGCATGAGACTCGGGCAGCGCATGAGACTCGGGCAGCGCATGAGACTCGGGCAGCGCATGAGACTCGGGCAGCGCATGAGACTCGGGCAGCGCATGAGACTCGGGCAGCACATGAGACTCGGGCAGCGCATGAGACTCGGGCAGCGCATGAGACTCGGGCAGCGCATGAGACTCGGGCAGCGCATGAGACTCGGGCAGCGCATGAGACTCCTGCAGCGCATGAGACTCTGTACAAATAATAAATATTCTCACAGTTCGCGGGGAATTTCTCTCGGGTATCGATTAATCAACATACTGGCATCTCTCTCTCTCTTCTCTCCCTCCTACTATCACTATCTTTCGTACTTTCTCTCTCTACCTCCCATACTCTCTCTCTCTCTCTCTTCTCTCACTCCTACCATCACTATCTTTCGTACTTTCTCTCTCTCTCTACCTCCCATACGCCATTCTCTCTCTTGTAATCTCTTTCTTTCTATCTCTCTTATTATCTCTTGTCTCTCTCTCTCTCTCTCTCACTCTATCTCCCTCTCTCATGCCTATTAACGTACACTCACAATATTGGCTCAGTAAACTGTAAGCCAATATTTACAATACTTAACGAGTGACTGGAGGACAAACTCAGGTAACTCACTGTAGGGACAAACTCAGGTAACTCACTGTGGAGGACAAACTCAGGTAACTCACTGTGAGGGCAAACTCAGGGAACTCACTGAGGACAAACTCAGGTAACTCACTGTGGAGGACAAACTCAGGTAACTCACTGTGGAGGACAAACTCAGGTAACTCACTGTGGAGGACAAACTCAGGTAACTCATGTGGGAGGACAAACTCAGGTAACTCACTGTGGAGGACAAACTCAGGAACTCATGTGGGAGGACAAACTCAGGTAACTCACTGTGGAGGACAAACTCAGGTAACTCACTGTGGAGGACAAACTCAGGTAACTCACTGTGGAGGACAAACTCAGGTAATCCTCACTGTGGAGGACAAACTCAGGTAACTCACTGTGGAGGACAAACTCAGGTAACTCACTGTGGAGGACAAACTCAGGGAACTCACTGTGGAGGACAAACTCAGGTAACTCACTGTGGAGGACAAACTCAGGTAACTCCTGTGGAGGGACAGAGCTCAGGTAACTCACTGTGGAGGGCAAACTCAGGTAACTCACTGTAAGGAGAGGACAAACTCAGGTAACTCACTGTAGGATAAACTCAGGTAACTCACTGTGAGGGATAAACTCAGGTAACTCACTGCCAGGATAAGCTCAGGTAACTCACTGTGGAGGATAAACTCAGGTAACTCACTGTAAGGAGGACAAACTCAGGAGGTAACTCACTGTGGAGGGATAAACTCCAGGTAACTCCTGTGGAGGGGATAAGCTCAGGTAACTCACTGTGGAGGACAAACTCAGGTAACTCACTGTGGAGGATAAAACTCAGGTAACTCACTGTGGAGGATAAACTCAGGTAACACTCACTGCTGGAGGATAAGCTCAGGTAACTCAATGTGGAGGACAAACTCCAGGTAACTCACTGTGGAGGGACAAACTCCAGGTAACTGCTGTGGAGGACAAGCTCCAGAGTAACTCAATGTGGAGGATAAACTCAGGTAACTCACTGTGGAGGACAAAGCTCAAGGTAACTCACTGTGGAGGATAAGCTCAGGTAGTAACTCACTGTGGAGGATAAACTCAGGTAACTCACACCGGAGGACAAGCTCAGGTAACTCACCAGAGGAGGACAAACTCAGAGTAACTCAATGTAGAGGATAAACTCAGGTAACTCACTGGAGGGGACAAACTCCAAGGTAACTCACTGTGGAGGACAAACTCAGGTAACTCACTGTGGAGGATAAACTCAGGTAACTCACTGTGGAGGATAAACATTTTCGCCCCCCAGGCCCCGATGTGGGTCAATGACCTGTGCTCGTGTGGGCTAATCCCCGTAAAAAAGAAACTCACTGTGAAGGACAAACTCGGATAACTAAAAAAAATACGGAAAACTCAACACGTTATACGGTAATGAATTGACAAATAAAGACTTTACTGAAATTGTATAGTAATAACACACGGGAGAGAGAGAGAGAGAGAGAGAGAGAGAGAGAGAGAGAGAGAGAGAGAGAGTGTGTGTGTGTGTGTGTGTGTGTGTGTCGCCCCTCGTTCAACTGGTGGTCCCGGAGGAGGAACTCGCTGATTGTCTTGTGCCTTGGTGGCCTGACTGACGTCACTGTGTCCTGAAAAATTATACTTACTCTATGTGTATGGACAGTATACATATATACACTGTTGGGGAAAGTAATACATTGGACTATACATGGTTGGAGAAGATAATACAGTGTTGGAGAAAGATAATACAGTGTTGGAGGAAGATAATACAGAGTTGGAGGAAGATAATACAGTGTTGGAGGAAGATAATACAGTGTTGGAGGAAGATAATACAGAGTTGGAGGAAGATAATACAGAGTTGGAGGAAGATAATACAGTGTTGGAGGAAGATAATACATGGTTGGAGAAAGATAATACAGTGTTGGAGAATGAATATATATATATATATATATATATATATATATATATATATATATATATATATATATATATATATACAAATCGCTTTCACAGTGTTTAGTATGTGTCATAACACAGGCGTTAAAATATTCAGAGTAAGAAGATTGGGTCATAAACCTGAGCCACCATCCACTACGTCGTGTTTATTGCTCACGTGACGCTGCCTCCCTCTGTTCACTGGGTAACTTAATACTGCACAACACCGCTAGATTACACTCCTTCATGAGTTACTCACACCTGTAAATTATACACATCTGTAAATTACACCTCGAACTTTAACATATAGGACAAGATAAACAACATACAAGTTTAGTGAATGTGGTGGTTACGGTGGTGTGATGGCGGTTATCATACACAGCCGACACTGGAGTATTACCGCTATCCCGCGCAGGATATGGAGATATATGAATTTTTGATGTCCCTCCATTTAGGGTTGTCAGTGTGGTGAGGCTCTGAGGGACGCATCACCAAAATACGAATGAGCGAGATGGTTCTTCAGGTGAGTGAAATCTGCACGTCCTGCTTCACCCCGGCACCACTGACACTAATCTAACAAATAACACCACACCCGCAGGCATCACTCACGAAGTTGACAGTTGGCGAACACTTGAGTATAGCAGCTGTAAATTACATTGGTGAGAACGTTTATATTGTTGAATATATGTTATGAGTAAAGCGTCCATGACTCTTTGATTCACCACCAAATTCATCACAAGTTGTACTCTGTGATGAAAAGATTCACCAGAGTCTGCTGAATCAGTTTTACTTCATAGTAATGTATAAGTCTCGTCCACTGTCTTCCATCAATGTATCGTCATGTGTAAATTTATGAAATATTCAAATATTTCTTGAGGTAACAACTGTAGACACGGCAGCCTTCACCATATAACACAACTATTGATCTAAAATCTATAAAATATTGATAAAAAAATATCCGATTTACTTTATCCAGTAAAATAAAATTCCTGCCTGTCTTCCATAAGTAATTAAAAACAGCAGATCGTCCTCTCAACCACTCCAGTCTGAAAAGGTTGACTTGACAGAGGATATGAGGAGACAGAGAAAGTAAAGAGAACTGAATATTGAATTATGTGATCTAATGAGAAAATGTTGACCCGGAGCCTTTGACAGATGTGAGTTATGATTGAGAGGGAACACAGTCTCCGAGGTATGAAGAACCTCTCGTCTACACTCCACCGCCCAACCTTCACCTGTCAGGGGTAGGACAGGTGTGTTGGGATCAGATGTACGACAGGTGTGTTGGGATCAGGGGTAGGACAGGTGTGTTGGGATCAGGGGTAGGACAGGTGTGTTGGGATCAGGGGTAGGACAGGTGTGTTGGGATCAGATGTACGACAGGTGTGTTTGGGATCAGGGGTAGGACAGGTGTTGGATCAGGGGTAGTGACAGGTGTGTTGGGATCAGGGTAGGGACAGGTGTGTTGGGATCTGGGGTAGGACAGGTGTGTTGGGATCAGGGGTAGACAGGTGTGTTGGGATCAGGGGTAGGACAGTGTGTTGGGATCTGGGGTAGGACAGGTGTGTGTGTGGGATCAGATGTACGACAGGTGTGTTGGGATCAGGGGTAGGACAGGTGTGTTGGGATCAGGGGTGGGACAGGTGTGTTGGGATCAGGGTAGGACAGGTGTGTTGGGATCAGATGTACGACAGGTGTGTTGGGATCAGGGGAGGACAGGTGTGTTGGGATCAGGGTAGGACAGGTGTGTTGGGATCAGGGGTAGGACAGGTGTGTTGGGATCAGGGGTAGGACAGGTGTGTGTTGGGATCAGGGTAGGACAGGTGTGTTGGGATCTGGGGTAGGACAGGTGTGTTGGGGATCTGGGGTAGGGACAGGTGTGTTGAGGATCTAGAATGTGGATACCAGTCTGGGGTGTGGATGCCAGGCTGGGGTTGGATGCCCGGCTGGGGTATGGATGCCAGGCTGGGGTGCGGATGCCCGGTGGTTGGGGTGTGTGGATGCCAGTCTGGGGTGTGGATGCCTGGCTGGGGTGTGTGGATGCCAGGCTGGGGTGTGGATGCCCGGCTGGGGTATGGATGCCAGGCTGGGGTGTGGATGCCAGTCTGGGGTATGGATGCCCGGTTGGGTGTGATGCCCGGCTGGGGTATGGATGCCAGGCTGGGGTGTGGATGCCCGGCTGGGGTATGGATGCCAGGCTGGGGTATGGATGCCAGGCTGGGGTACGGATGCCAGGCTGGGGTGTGGATGCCAGGCTGGGGTGGATGCCCGGCTGGGGTATGGATGCCAGGCTGGGGTGTGGATGCCAGTCTGGGGTATGGATGCCCGGCTGGGGTGTGGATGCCTGGCTGGGTATGGATGCGGCCCCATTATTATATGTTTAGCCAACAATAATGAGTAAATTTCACTATTAATCTGGGATGAGGCGGAGAGTGTTTCATTAGCAGCATAATTATATCTCGGGTAACTCCTTAGACACCCTCCTACAACACAGTACCTCCTATAACACATTGCCTCCTACAACACAGTGCCTCCTACAACACAGTACCTCCTACAACACAGTACCTCCTACAACACAGTGCCTCCTACAACACAGTGCCTCCTACAACAGTGTACCTCCTACAACACAACAACACAGTACCTCCTACAACATCCTGCTACAACACAATACCTTCTATTAACACAACACCCCTACACCCCCACTACAACTAGACGTACAAGAAAAAAACAACTTGTATGGTAAAGCCGTGTCCAGCCGTGCAAAAAAATCAATACAAAACTCACAAAAATTAACCAAAACATTTAACACCTCGACAACACGAGGTGCAGTATAAACAGTAGACGTTAACCTACAGCTGCGGAAGTTTTGTCGTACAGAATGAAAGTCGTACAGACGGTAATAAAGACAAGGCAAACACTATATATACCCCCTCCCCAATACGCTCGAGGCGGGACATAAACAGGTTCTTCACGGAGGAAAATTCAGCCTCCATCCGTTCAAAAATAATTTCCCGGGGGATTAAAAATGAGAATAAAAAAAAAAAGTGGACACAAGAGAAGGTGGGTCGCCTGGATCACTAATTACTCCACTTAACAACTAAACAACCTTATTATCCTCACGCACACACACCATTTTTCCTGCACTTAGGATTATTTTTGTGACTATTAACATACAGTCACGAGACAACACCTGGGCTCTTGATGACTGTGTGTGTGGTGTGTGTGTGTGTGTGGTGTAGTGTGGTGTGTGGTGTGGTGTGTGGTGTAGTGTGTGTGTGTGTGTGTGGTGTGTGGTGTGGTGTAGTTTGTGTGGTGTAGTTTAGTGTGGTGTGGTGTAGT
>NW_024712526.1:5478987-5491487 GCF_018991925.1 Homarus americanus | reverse complement strand
TGTTTCTCGTTCACTCCATTTTATTGCCCCCGTTGTGTAGGAGGTGAGCGGTGGGGGAGAGGTAAATGGTACCCATCCCTCCTCCTGTCTAAGCTTGCGTGTGACCATTCGTCTGTTTGTCTGTCTGCCTAGGCTCTTAGGAAAGCGATAACATCTGCATATAAGAATGAATTTCCTCCTATTTTTGAGCAGCTGAGGAAAGCTTGTTTCCCAGTGTGGGTGCGGTGTACAGTACATCTCAGTGAAGACAATATCCCTAACACACTGAGAAGGATTTGGATGCAGCTTAGTCGATAATCAAGGTTTTCTCTTCATATCTTGGAGTTATGGTCCTCTTGTTTCCCTGTGTGGACGAGTCTGACACTAAAAGAAACTCAATCTAATAGTAATAAATTGTTGGTGTGTGGATGTAACTCGACTGTATCTCGAGCTAAGTATTTTCCCCGCGATCATTTGGAAAGCTTTCTCTCTTCACGTCTGTCTTTGTGGCCCTGATAACTACAAGAAATAGAAGAGGTTTTGATCATGTATATATATCACCTCTATATTCAGGGGAAGTTGTGGCCCGTTTTATTTTATTGCTCGGCGTGTGGGACCAATAACTCCAATGGAAATACAATACAGTATAATAAAACCCAACCATGTGAAGCACAGCAACAACAACCCCGCAAGGCCTAAGTGAACTTACTAGTGCAGCCAAAAATCTGATGTTTACAGTAAATGTAATACATACTTAATTTTTTCTCCCCTAATCGCTTCAGTATGATGACGACACTTAAGGATTTTTTCTAGCTAACGGCTGAAGATTTTATCGAGGTAAGGGCAAGCCCATGGACTGATGGGGTGAATTAATGTACGGCGGTGTATCACTGTCAGAGGCGAACTGCTCTACCCGACTATATATCTCATATCCTCCCCTGACACGTTAACCCACAGCTGGTCATTAACGTTCAAGTACGTGATCGCCACTGTTATTATCTCTGGTCATTCACGTTTTCTAAATATACTTTTCCATTGTCTTTGAAACCGAGTCTAGCTCCCACAATCTGTTGGCTGGTGTCTGGCATCTATGTAAACGTTTCCCGCCACTCGGCATTGAGAACCCATCTCT
This sequence comes from Homarus americanus, assembly GCF_018991925.1. NCBI lineage: Eukaryota > Metazoa > Arthropoda > Malacostraca > Decapoda > Nephropidae > Homarus > Homarus americanus. Next base: position 5,490,376 of record NW_024712526.1, on the reverse strand, counting down.
TCACAGTCAAGGCAACGATGTTTTTTTTTTAGGGGGATTAGCCCATCTGGGCCCAGGTCACTAACCCACATTGGGGCCTGGGGAGCGATAATAATAATAATAATAATAATAATAAATAATAATAATAATAATAATAATAATAATAATAATAATAATAATAATAATAATAATAATAATAATAATAATAATAATAATAATAATAATAATAATAATAATAATAATAATAATAATAATAATAATAATAATAATAATAATAATAATAATAATAATAATAATAATAATAATAATAATAATAATAATAATAATAATAATAATAATAATAATAATAATAATAATAATAATAATAATAATAATAATAATAATAATAATAATAATAATAATAATAATAATAAAATAATAATAATAATAATAATAATAATAATAATAATAATAATAATAATAATAATAATAATAATAATAATAATAATAATAATAATAATAATAAAGAACGATAAATACAAAACTGAAACAAGGTCAAGAGTGAGAAACAATACACAGTATGTATGTTGTGTTGTCAAAAGAAAGAGAAACAATTATGACCCAGATATTGTGTGTAAATGAGGCAGAAAGTCAGATCAGCAACCTGGGACTTGGTCACAAATGGCAGCAGGGTCTACCATTAGACAACACATTATGCTTCCAATATCTTCCCAGGCGGTAGTACCTCCCTGTTTGATAGCTGCCTACTACCTACGCAGTAGTCTCTCGATAGCCATGGCACGTGAACGTAACTCACGGCATTAACAGAAAGGCATGTATTGATAGTGATATTGAAGGTGATGATAGTGACCCGGACTATGTGTTTGAACAAGAGGAGAGCAATGGCGACGACTATGATGAGTGGCAAGTGGAGGAGAGAGAGTTGCTGCCCCCCCCCCCCCACATCTCCAGGATCATCCAGTACTCCCTCCACTACACCGACCCCTACCAGTCCCAGTGTATGGTTACAGCCACCCACACTCCTCCCTCCCTCCCACACTGCTCCCTCCTTCCTCCCAGACTCCTTCCTTCCTCTCACACTTCTTCCCGCCTCCTAGACTGCATATTGCCAAAATAATCCAAGTCCAATATAAACGAATAATATTAGTCTAAATGTAAAGGAAATAGACCGTGAGGGGCGGAAAACCCTCCGCCGACCCTGAGTGAGCAGTGTTGCTGCTGCTTGTAATAAAAAAAAAACATCCATACGTTTATTGCATAATTTTTTTAGGTTCATTTGTTATGCTGCTACAATCATTTTTTTTTTTTGCTTGAAAAAAAAAGTATTATGTATATACTGTACATGGTTGCAAGACCGACCAGAAGTACTGTGACAGGACTGGGAGCCTGGCAAAACTGCACCATCCCAGGATTTAAATGCCAAATAGCGCTTTTAAACGAGGCGAGTTGCCACTTTTACAAGTGTCTCTTGTTTTCCTAAGTCATTTGCGGGTGTTGGGCCACAAAATAAAAATTAGATTTTTCCTGACCAGTTGGGTATCATGTATACATAATAATGTGACCTTTTACTAGTTAAGGCTCACGGGTCAATAAACCACAATTCTATGGTTTATAGACCTGCATTATATATAAATTCAAATTAAATAATATATTAATCTCCTTTAATTACATTTAATTTTGGATATGCAGAGGTTACATTTATAAATTAAGCTTTTAAACTGGTAAAGTTACTTACTGGAAGTATCTCCGTGTTCGGTGCCACACACAGGTCACCAGTTGCTCGAATATCCTTTTAGGTTTTCTTTTACTTTTGCTGCTTTACCAATTCTTGACTGGTAACGACTTTTCACCCTGTAAAACAAAGCAATATTAGATGCAGAATTTATCTATGTTCCTCGTGAATTAAATTTGTATTGTAACTAAACAATCTTTCTATAGAAAAAACAATTCCCTGTGATAGGCTCCCATACCCGGCCAACCAAATTGTATTCAGTTGTATGCATGTTTATCACTTATGGTGAAGTCAGTGATACAAGAAAATTAATTTTTATAAAATATCAAGACCTATTAAGCCCTCTTCATAATCCTTCTTAGACCAAAGTCAGTGAAACGGAACAAAATTGGGAGAGATGTAATAATCTCTACTCGTACACATGGCAGGCACTAGGCCTATTACAGCCACGCTTGGAGAAAATATGTTCTTGGTGAACACATTTCTCAAGATAATTTATGAAAAGGATTACAGTAGCCTGTACTATGATTATGATTTGCCATTAACCTACAACTTATTATGGTTGCCATGGTAGTGATAAGATTAACTGTAACTGCAACAATATTAGTTAGTGTATTTGGTCAGTAAATATTAGAGTGGTGGCGGACCATTCACAGGGTTCCCACCCGACACAAATCAGAATTTTATTTTCCATGACTCTTCCATCAACAGATCACTTGAAAAGCCTCTATGTGAACTTGTTAGTGCAGCCAAAAATCTTGTCTAATTGAAATATTAGTCTACACTCAGTACAAAGTGTGGGAACACCTCCCACACACTATACAAATTGTGGGTATACCACCCACACTCAATACAAATTGTGGGTAGTATACCACCCACACTCACTACAAAGTGTGGGTACACCTCCCACACTCACTACAAAGTGTGGGTACACCTCCCACACTCAGTACAAAGTGTGGGTACACTTCCCACACTCAGTACAATGTGTGGGTACACTTCCCACACTCAGTACAAAGTGTGGGTACACCTCCCACACTCAGTACAAAGTGTGGGTACACTTCCCACACTCAGTACAATGTGTGGGTACACTTCCCACACTCAGTACAATGTGTGGGTACACCTCCCACACTCAGTACAATATGTGGGTACACTTCCCACACTCAGTACAATATGTGGGTACACTTCCCACACTCAGTACAATGTGTGGGTACACTTCCCACACTCAGTACAATGTGTGGGTACACCTCCCACACCTTACATGTGGACAGTTCTAGTCACCTCCCTCGGCACAAGTGTGGGTACACCTCCACACTCAGTACAATGTGTGGTACACTTCCCACACACTCAGTACAATGTGTGTACACCCCACGGGTGGGTACACCTCCACCTCGCACAAGTGTGGCCCCACCTGACAAGTGTGGGTACACCTCCCACACTCAGTACAATGTGTGGGTACACCTCCCACCTCAGTACAATGTGTGTACACCTCCCACACTCAGTACAATGTGTGGGTGCACCTCCCACACTCAGTACAATGTGTGGGTGCACCTCCCACACTCAGTACAATGTGGGTTCACCTCCCACACTCAGTACAATGGGCACCACCCTATGTGGGTACACCTCCCACACTCAGTACAATGTGTGGGTACACCTCCCACTCAGTACAATGTGTGGGTACACCTCCCACACTCAGTACAATGTGGGCACACTCCCAGTACAGTACACCTCACACTCAGTACAATGTGGGTACACCTCCACACTCAGTACAATGTGTGGGTCACCTCCCACACCTCAGTACAATGTGGGTACACCTCCCACACTCAGTACAATGTGTGGGTACACCTCCCACACTCAGTACAATGTGTGGTACACCTCCCACACTCAGTACAGGGTACACCTCCCACACTCAGTACAATGTGTGGGTACACCTCCCACACTCAGTACAATGTGTGGCACACCTCCCACACTCAGTACAATGTGGGTACACCTCCCACACTCAGTACAATGTGGGTACACCTCCCACACTCAGTACAATGTGTGGGTACACCCCACACTCAGTACAATGTGGGTACACCTCCCACACTCAGTACAATGTGGGTACACCTCCCACACTCAGTACAATGTGTGGTGCCTTTGGGTACACCTCCCACACTCAGTACAATGTGTGGGTACACCTCCCACACTCAGTACAATGTGTGTACACCTCCCCGTACAATGTGGACACCTCCCACACTCAGTACAATGTGTAGTACACCTCCCACACTCAGTACAATGTGTGGGTACAGTAGCAGCAGCATAACCTCACTTGGCATTATTAAAGTCTCAAGATTAAACTCTCCCCCCAGAGTAAACTTAACCAGGGTGGAGATGTCAATGTTCACTTGGTAAATATTCCAGACTTATTACAGCAGCTTATCCAGATTGACTCGAGTGCCGGGCGTGAAAAATCCCCAAAGACATGTACATTATATTTCCATTACGTTTATACTAACTGATTTACCCAGGGCACGGAGAGGTTTCTGGGGTAATTTTATTGTTTTATCTCTGAAGGCCCATAAACATGTATTAAACGGCTTACGCAAGATACAACACAATATATATGTTGATAAATATGACCTCTATTGCACTGTAACTTTAGATGTGTTGTCTTAGCCAATGTTACGAAAAGAGAACACCGTTTGAGGATCACGAGTGTCCCCCCAAGGAGCTCACACAGGAAGAGGAATTAGTTTAACATGAAATTCCCAACCATTTTGTTCTGTCATGAAATTAAATTAAAAAACTAAAATAAAATTGTAAAGATTGGTTATGATACTTTAAAACGATTTATTAATATTTCAAACACTACAGAAAAAAATCTAGTTTTACAGTTATCAGTTTCTCCAAATTCACTGTCATTTTAACCAGCATCTTGTACTACAGTTTATGTGAGGCAGTTAACGTCTTCTCACATAATATATTGTTAATTAACGGTGATAATTACTGTAAGAATCTTAGATAATTTGTAGTCGTGTGTTACCTTATCTTTACCACAGGTAAGAGAAGAAAAAAATATTACGCGTAAGAAATCTCTGAAAGTCTTCGACGTAGCTCTAATCTTTTTTGCATAACAATATTAAGCTTCGTTTTGCTTCTGAATTCATAATGAATCGTGGGAGAAAGTGTTGAGAGGAATTCTGCACCAGTTGTTATAGTTCCCACATTTACTGCTTACTCTATCTCTTATGCTAACCATCCCTTTTCTGTGTTACTGCTTTACTATATTTTACTTCATATTACTCTACTTTTTTTTACTTCATGTTACTTTACTCTATTTTACTTCATTTTACCACATCTTACTGCTTTACTTTATTTTTTATTTCAGTTTCCTTAACTTCACATTTACTGTATATATGCCAAGTTTGAAGTAGGTACCTCCAGCACTATATAGAATTGCCAACTCATTACTGACTGCACACGTCGATAACATTAACATCAAATGAACTATTTTATTACCTTAAGATAGACAGTTTTTGTTAATACCCTCACCGAAAGACATGTGGGGTTAATATATCATCATTATCGCTGTCTGTCTGTACATAGGACTTCTTTATCAAGGAATAAGTGCAGCAGTAGGATTATTTTTAACACCGGAAGCTGGAATGTTCTAAAATGGGGTTTATTAATATGGCTATACTGTGGATATCCTCCTTAACATCCTGTTAGTCATCATGTCAGAGAAAATCCCAACCACTTTTGTATATACACTGTAGAGTCAACAACAAATATCAAATACTAAAAAACTGGACTTATGATGTAAAATTTGTCATTTAAAAGATCAAATGCTTCCCTGGTGCGCTTATCTCCTCAGCAATACAAGTTCTTTATGTACAAGCCGAGAAAACACAGTCATCAAACATCTGGCTAGTATCACCTCATTATCAAACACAAAAACATTGACTCTAAGATTCATTTATTTTAACCCCTTCTGGTGATGATGACTTAACCCTTTGATGACTATAATGATTTAACCTTTCAAGACTCAAAGATGTGTTACATATGGCGATGTATTTACATACCATTAATATATTAAGATGTGTGCTGTATGTTCTTTTTGTATCAGTCACCGTTGCAAGAGCGGTTTGGTGTTCTATGAAAGAAAAGAAGATCTAAAAAGATGTGTCCTTTAACATTTGTTTATGTGAATTATATTGGTTCAATGTAATTTCTAATTGTAATCATATAATATTATGTACTTATACAACGGAGTTTTGTGTTAATATTCTAATTGTAAAAGATGTATTCTTTATTTATGGTAAGAAGTTCTCTTCCTCCAGGGGTGAACACAGGGTGTGGATGAGAGATCAGAAAGGATTGTAATCTTGTTTCATCCATTCTATATCCTCCATTTTGGTATTACTTTACTCACCAACATTTGGGGTGAATACTAAGTGATACTTCTGTGAATGGAAGAAGAGCCATATTATGGGATTTAGAGAGATAAATTACTAAATCAGTTGAGCCACAAGGCCACACAGTGTCAATGTCTGTAATCTTGCTTTACTGTGAATATAACACTGTAGTTGTTAATTGTTATAAATTAGTATTTCTCAGTTCTGTCTCAATTTGCACAGTATAATGAATAGTTTCCTTGGATGTATTGTCAGTGTATTTATATTAAATTTAATCTTCAACTGTCAGCCAGAAGTAGCAAAGGATTGTCAACATGATCCTGGCCTGTTTACCAAAGCCATTATTTCAGAACGTGAGTCTGATTAATGGACCTTGGAGTTGGAGCACTGCTGAAAGGGAAAGGTCATTCAGTAGTGGCCGTAACAAGTGTTAATACAGACACCGAGAAGGAAGCAAGGGAGGAGGGAGGGACTATACCATAAATGAAAAGAAAAAAGATGTTAATATGATGGATTAGGTGTTAAGCGAGGGTTAGGTTAGGCGAGTCAAAATATGATGAAGGATAATCATGTGAAATAACAGGCCGGTGGTGTTTTGTGATGATGAAAGTATTTTGGGGAAGGAAGAGTTATCGTCTACCTCAACACAAACACTTCCCTCGTGTATAATATATATTACTTTATTGACGTAGTGGTTTTATACTACTTTATGGTATATGATTTTCTAGTAGTTGTGGTAGAAGTAGTAGTAGTTTTGGTGGTAGTGGTAGTAGTAATAGTGGTGGTAAGAGTAGTAGTAGTGGTGGTGGAAGTAGTAATTGTAGTGGTGGTGGTAGTGATTGTAATAGTAGTGACTGTAGAAGAAGTAGTAGTTGTAGAAATAGTAATAGTAGTACTGTAGTAGTAGCAGTAATAGACACATAAAAATGACTAGATTAATTTTCCGTATATTTTTAGTGATGGTTTCAGTGGCTGGATGTGTTTATGACAATACTTTTATTCTCAGGGTGGCCAATTTGGTGCGTCCTCACTCCACACACTACAAGGCCAGGTAAGGTGTGTTCCTAGACACCATGATGAGGGAGCCACTAAAAAGGGACATCCCAATATTGGTGATCAGTAAGTGTCCGTCAGACCACACCTGCTCACCCCAAGGGACTATTTTTTTTCTGTTCTTTTTCAGTCTTTTTTGTACAGAAATTTTCCGGAAACAGTAATGAGAATATATTTCCTTCCTATCTAATAATAATAATAATAATACTATAATAATAATAGAAATAATAATAAGTAATAGTAATAATAATAATATCAATAACAATAACCATAGACATTTTTACAAGGATAACCTGTTAAAAACATTAATGTGGTAATGCTTAAAAAGTTTTCCCTAACTCCTGATCTTGAAAGACTTGAAGTTCTTTCAAAATATTCTCTTTCTTCCACGTAATGTTAATTCAGAATCAGCGATCATAATGCTATCTGTAGTTTATTCATGGTCTGCATTTTCATTCTAGTGAGAAGTCCCAGAAGAGTCGGGATTTAAACACATTAATATTGACATTATTGCTTTATAATAAGTATATATATATTTATGATTGTGTGTAGACTGTAGGAGTGTTAAGTGTGGTAGTGGAGGAGGAGGTGTGTTAAGTGTGGTAGTGGAGGAGGAGGAGGTGTGTTAAGTGTGGTAGTGGAGGAGGAGGTGTGTTAAGTGTGTGGTAGTAGAGGAGGAGGTGTGTTAAGTGTGGTAGTGGAGGAGGGGTGTGTTAAGTGTGGTAGTGGAGGAGGAGGTGTGTTAAGTGTGGTAGTGGAGGAGGAGGTGTGTTAAGTGGTAGTGGAGGAGGAGGTGTTAAGTGTGGTAGTGGAGGAGGAGGTGTGTTAAGTGGTAGTGGAGGGAGGAGGTGTGTTAAGTGGTAGTGGAGGAGGAGGTGTGTTAAGTGTGGTAGTGGAGGAGGAGGTGTGTTAAGTGTGGTAGTGGAGGAGGTGTGGTAGTGGAGGAGGAGGTGTGTTAAGTGTGGTAGTGGAGGAGGAGGGAGGTGTGTTAAGTGTGGTAGTGGAGGAGGAGGTGTGTTAAGTGGTAGTGAAGGAGGAGGAGGTGTGTTAAGTGTGTGGTAGTGGAGGAGGAGGTGTGTTAAGGTGGTAGTGGGAGGAGGTGTGTTAAGTGGTAGTGGAGGAGGTGTGTTAAATGGTAGTGGAGGAGGAGGTGTGTTAAGTGTGTGGTAGTGAGAGGAGGTGTGTTGGGTGTGGTAGTGAAAGAGGAGGTGTGTGTTAAGTGTGGTAGTGGAGGAGGAGGTGTGTTATGGTAGTGAAGGAGGAGTAGGTGTGTTAAGTGTGGTAGTGAAGGAGTAGGTGTGTTAAGTGTGGTAGTGAAGGAGGAGGAGGTGTGTTAAGTGTGGTAGTGAAGGAGGAGGTGTGTGTGTTATGTGGTAGTAAAAGGAGGTGTTAAGTGTGGTAGTGAAGGAGGAGGGTGTGTGTTAAGTGAGTGAAAAAGGAGGTGTGTTAAGTGTGGTAGTGAAAGAGGAGGAGGTGTTATGGTAGTGAAGGAGGTTGAGGTGTTATGTGGTAGTGAAGGAGGGTGAGGTGTTAAGGGGTAGTGAAGGAGGGTGAGGTGTTAAGTGTGTGGTAGTGAAGGAGGGTGAGGTGTGTTAGTGTGGTAGTGAAGGAGGTTGAGGTGTTAAGTGGTAGTGAAGGAGGATGAGGTGTTAAGTGTGGTAGTGAAGGAGGGTGAGGTGTTTAGTGTGGTAGTGAAGGAGGGTGAGGTGTTAAGTGTGTGTAGTGAAGGAGGATGAGGTGTTATGTGGTAGTGAAGGAGGATGAGGTGTTAAGTGTGGTAGTGAAGGAGGGTGAGGTGTGTTAAGTGTGGTAGTGAAGGGTGAGGTGTGTTAAGTGTGGTAGTGAAGGAGAAGGTGATATGTTAACTATGACTGAGTGATTCAGCTTAACTTCTGGACACATACACTACAACATTATCTTCACTGGCAAAAAATATAAATCCCTCTAGGCTTTGCAACAACGAGGGTTTGTTCACTTCACGTTGCAACACTGTACAACACAGAAGACAGATGTCCCTTGGCAACATAGAAAACCAATTCAGAGTTACATCCCCCCTCCCTCCCTCCCTGCAACACTAAATGGAAATTATTACTCTGCAACACTTTCGTCATCACTTTAAAACTATTGAGACTTTTTGCAATATAAAAATAAGTCTACTCACATTACCTCACATTTTCCCTTGACAACGTAGGAATAATCTATTATGCAAATTACTAAGATTAAAAAAAAATCACCTTCAAAAGACAAGACACATGAAACGACTATGTTGATGTGAAAAATATTATATATATATTTTTTTTTTTACGTTGTGGGAGAAAGAAATTAACTGTACAAAAAGTTAACTCTGAAATTATATAAATTATGCATAACACATTACAGGTTACAAGAACTCAAAAGTACTATACCTCTCAAAATGCTCCTCTATATATGATGGCGATTCAGAAAATATACGATTTTTAAAAGACTTTTCTTCTATGAGTGTAAGGAATCAAGTGGAGAAATGAAAATCTACAGACTGACAGACAAGTTGATATAATGACAGAAAATCAGCAGACAATTCGACACAGACAGATATGAATGATAGCTACACTGATAGCAAAAACAAAACAAACTCATACTACTTATTTTTGAGGTTGACGAGCCGTGAGCCCCACGCCACCACCATCTCAGTACATTCCTGAGCTCATGAAAGATGGACACTTCCATCACAAACTAGAAGCTTCGTTATATTCACGCGCTCTTGAATATCCTAGATTTATTACACATGCATGACCACGACGAGGTGTTGGCCACAGTCTGAAGGGAGGCGTTGGCCACAGTCTGGAGGGAGGTGTTGGCCACAGTCTGAAGGGAGGCGTTGGTCACAGTCTGGAGGGAGGTGTTGGCCACAGTCTGAAGGGAGGGTTGGTCACAGTCTGAGGGGGAGGTGTTGGCCACAGTCTGAAGGGAGGTAAGGGCCACAGTCTGAAGGGAGGTGTTGGCCACAGTCTGAAGGGAGGTGAGCCACAGTCTGAAGGAGGTGTTGGCCACAGTCTGAAGGGAGGTGTTGGCCACAGTCTGAAAGGAGGTGTTGGTCAAAGTCTGAGGGAGGTGTTGGCCAGTCTGAAAGGAGGTGTTGGCAACAGTCTGAAAGGTAGGTGTTGGTCACAGTCTGAAAGGAGGTGTTGGCCACAGTCTGAAAGGAGGTGTTGGTCAAAGTCTGGAGGGAGGTGTTGGCCACAGTCTGAAAGGAGGTGTTGGCCACAGTCTGAAAGGAGGTGTTGGTCAGTCTGGAGGGAAGCATTGGTCACAGTCTGGAAGGAGGTGTTGGCCACAGTCTGGAGGGATATTAACACTTACTGCTGTGCCCTCTTTGTTTACAAATCTATCAATCACTTGATTGACAATAATTACTTCCAGCTCCGGAATAATCAGAGATACAACTTAAGGCACCCAGAGCTACTAAGACCACCCCCATGTGTTCCTCTCAGTCCCAGACCTCCATAAAATATCACGGTGTGAAGGTGTGGAACAACTTACCCCCACCCATCCGAGCAAAGACTATGCTCCCTTCCTTTAAATCATCTCAAAAATATCTATTGTCGAAGTATTAATATTTCTTGTAACACTTACTATATTTACAGTACCTGCTTTATTGTACCATCAAATCCGTTTTATCGGAAATTATCAAGTAAATAAATAAGTAATTACCATTGCAATAAACATAATTGCCAACTAGACATAATCCTGAAAGCTCTGTCCTATTGTTCAACCTTATTACTGTACAACCCAGGTTTACTGCTCCATTATGCTTATGTTTTAAATTCCACTATAATTTATATTTTTTTTTTTTATATATATATATATATATATATATATATATATATATATATATATATATATATATATATATATATATATATATATATATATAAATAAATAAAAAATAAAAATAATATATAATAAAAAAAAAAAAATATTAAAGGATAACCGTGGTAACATTATGAGATGTTCTTATTACCACCATGCTATTGTACTATTCCAGATGATACTAAATGTTACATAATACTTCCTTGAGACAAATGTATAGTATATATCAGGTGCCTCAAAGAGAGCTCAGGTTCTCAACTGGCTCAGCCATGTTAATATTGTTATTATTATCCACTCTGTATCTGTATTTTTCTGGCTAAATAAAATGTTTCAATCAATGTTTCAATCAACAGTCTGAACGGGGGCGGCCACAGTCTGAAGGGGG
>NW_024712526.1:5228987-5473987 GCF_018991925.1 Homarus americanus | reverse complement strand
ACAGCTCATCACCCACTCGTCTGGCCGCGCTATACTCTCTCGGCTCGGCGCCCTGCCCTCACTCACAGAACGTCACAGCATCCCCAAGCGAAGCCAAGGCAATCTCTGTTACGACTTCACATCATTCGCATGTGCTTAAGTGCTTTTACTCTAAAACTGTACTCTAACCATTGGAAATGGCTTCCAAGAGCCCATCAAGTGCTACTGATGCTATTGTAGTGAAGAGGCAACGAAAGACCATTACCTTTGCTACGAAAATGGATGTATTAACCCGTTTTGAAAAAGGGGAACGTGCTGTGGACATATCCGCTGTGCTTGTCTAACCCCCACAACGGTGCGTAATATCCGGACCAACGGTGACAAGATTAATGTTAGTGCTAGAAGTGGCTCTTCTCTGAGTGCAACTAAGACGACTTGTACTAGAAGTACTGTGATAGAGAAGGTGGAAAAGATGCTGGCAATGTGGATGAAGGACCAGAATCAATGCACTGCCCCTGTGAGCCTTATGGTTATCCAGCATAACGCCAGATCCTTGTTTGACGACATGAAGGAAACAGAGGGTGAAGGATCGAAGGAAGAGACCTTTACGGCCAGCCGATGATGGCTTCAACGATTTAAGCATTGGTATAACTTCCACAACAAAAAGATGACTGGTGAAGCTGCCAGTTCAGATAAAGTTGCTGCCGAGACATTCCCGCCAGAATTCAAACGGATTATCCAGCAAGGAGGCTACTCACCGAAGCAAATCTTCAATGTGGATGAGACTGGTCTCTTTTGGAAGAGGATGCCTGAGAGGACCTATATCTCCAAGGAGGAGAAAAGAGTGCCAGATTTTAAAGCGGCAAAAGACCGCTTGACGCTGCTGCTTGGTTCGAACGCTGCCGGTGACTTCAAGCTGAAGCCTATGCTGATTTCTCGCGCTGCCAACCCATGGGCCCTGAAAGGTTACTCTAAGGATCACCTTCCTGTCATCTATAAGGCAAATAAGAAGGCATGGATAACCAGCGCCATATTTAGCCAGTGGTTAAACGTGTACACCGTCCCTGCACTGAAGGAATACAGTAGGATCGGGAAATATCGCGACTTTATATGATTTTTTTTTTATAGCGGCTACCAAAATTATGGAAATTTTCCTATACACAGTATAACGATAATATTTTTTTATTTCGCGAGAAAGCAACCGACTCTGCTGCAAATTACGACTTCTAAGGTGAGTGTAAATGGGTTGCTAGTGACGTAAAAAGTGAAGTGAAGATAATGGAAAGCTTAATGGGAATGATTTAATACTGTAACTAATACTTTTGGCTTGTTCGTTAAGTAAGGGTGTCAGTGCGTCGTCTGTTGTTCTCGGGATGGCGCGTCAGCTGCCGAGTCTGGTGCAGATTCCAATTTCTAAAGCGAGTGTAAATGGGTTTCTAGTGATGTGAGAAGTAAAGTAAAGGTAATGGAAAGCTTAATGGAAAAGATTTAATACTGTAACTAATATTTGTGGTGTTCATTTATGTAGGTGTGGGAATGTCAGGTGAGGGTGGCAGTGTGGCGTCTGCTGCCGAGTCTTGAGTACCCAGGATGGTGAGTCAGCTGCTGAGTCTGGTGTTCTTGAGTCTGGTGTTCCTTGATATTGAAACAGCCTGTTGTTCCTGAGTCTAGTGTCCAATGGTGCTTTTGTTAGTAAGAAAATAAACTCGTTAAGTCAAGTTTAGTCACTTTTTTGGGCCTCCAAAACCTAACCCTATTTTTCCCATTGATTACATGTAATTATATATTGCAATTTGGTATATAACGAACATCGTTGGACCCTATCTCTCTATATATCCCAACCAAACTGTACTGTGCAATGGAGAACCTTAACTTCAAAATTCTTCTGATCCTTGACAATGCTCCAGCTCATCTTCCCAATCTCGACGACTTGCATGACAGTGTAAAAGTTGTATTCCTGCCTCCCAACACGACAGCACTGATGCAGCCTTTGGACCAAGGCGTCATTGCCGCATTCAAGGCGTATTATTTACACCGTAACATGGCCCAGCTGCTCGAGGCTACAGACGGAGATAATAAACCCATGATCCGAGAATATTGGCGTGGCTTCAACATTCATCATGCAAATGACAACATTGGCAAGGCATGGGAAGAGGGTTCAGAAAGTTGCCTGAATGGTGTGTGGCATAAACTGTGGCCCGAGTGCGTCAACAGTTTTACGGGATTCACAGACTTAGTCCCAGCTGTGAATAGGGATATCCTCAGCTTGGCTAGACAGGCAGGCTTTGATGAGCTGGAATCAGAGGATATTGAGGACGTCCTGGCATCCCATACAAAAGAGCTCACCAACGAAGATCTGCAACAACTAACAGAACACAGTCCCGTTGAAGACGACGACAAAGAAGAACATCAACGAACGCTAACTTCCAACAGGATGGCAGAATCGTTGAACATGTTCCAGCAAGCAAAGCAAATCCTTATAGATGACGACCCAAACAGAAAACGTAGCTCAAAGGTTCAACGCAGCATTGAGGACAGTCTTGGTTGTTACACCGAGATCTATAAGGAGAAGATGAGTAGCACCAAGCAGTCAACACTGGATTCATTTTTTCGTCGCGGGATGGCAAAAGGAGCTTCTTCATAACAGCCGGCAGCCAAGGAGGAGCAAACAACAACGGAGGAGGAGAAAGCAGCTGCAGTCTCAGTGACTCACCACCCTCCTCTTCCCCTCCGCCATTCTCCTCCTTTGCTTCACTACCCACCACACACTCGCTCTAACACCTCCGTCCCATCAGTGAGTACCAATACAAACTTAGGAATGTAGTTCTACATACTGTGTGTGTGTATATATATATATATATATATATATATATATATATATATATATATATATATATATATATATATATATATATATATATATATATATATATACTATTTTCAATAGAAATGGCAAGGATTTTCTGCATATGTAATGTTATCCATAGGGCAAAGGGAAGCTGGGGAATTTAACTCCCGTATTTTATCTATTTCTTATGGGGAAAATTAATCCGCTTAACGTTGTTTTGCATAATGTTGCGCTTTAAGGAATGTAACCCCGACGTTAAGCGAGGACGCCCTGTATTGTAAATCAGACCTTTTCTATTCTGTATAAATAGTTTGAACATTCGGGATAAATCTTCCGGGTGCCTACCGACACCCATGGACTTATCCCGAACTTTCCAATAATACTGTCAGATTACCAAATGGTAACCTGATACAATTTGGTTTAAAAAAAATTAATTATGGCTCGGAGGGCGCTTTCGGGATACTAATAATTAAGTAACCCGAGTGTTTAAAAAAATGGCTGACATATTGTTTTTGGTGGCTAATTTCCCCACACATATGGAAGTCCAAGATACAACATTAACCGGCGACGAGGAAAAGCGGGTGTACGAGAGGACCGCTGGCCGTGGACTGAAGGTATAGTGAATAGTCTGCTACTGATGTCGTCAGCGAGTTTGGAGGAGGATTTTTATCACCTTCAGCCAGTGTTCCCTAACTGATGAAGATGTCACTTATTGGGAATGTCGGTGAGGTTGACCCTGGCATAGAGTCTTGGACTGCATACAAGGAATGTTTAGAGCATAGTTTTCTAGCAAATGATATAAAGGAGGCGAGAAACATGTCTGTGTTAATTTCAGTGATATAAACTGTTGAGGAATTTGTGTAAGCCACAGGAGCCAAGTGCATTGTCATAAAAACACCTCTGTGAAGTATTGACCAAGCATCATGATCCAAAGTTATCCGATACTGTCGCTCGGCTGAGGTTTCATAAAAGGATCCGCAAGACTAGTGAAAGTGTGGCGGAGTATGTGGCAGCCTTAAAGGCTTTGACTGCACATTGTAATTTTAGTCCATTGATAAAGAACACTCAGGATCAAATGTTACGTGATCAATTAATTGTAGGTATTAATGATGAACACACACAGGCCAAACTGCTGGCAACTGAATCAAAACCAGGAGATATTTTAACTTTCCAGAAAGTGTATGATGTGGCAGTGGCAGTAGATTGTGTTCAAAATAATGTCGCATATGAGTGTCCCCAACCGTTAATTCTGTGCAAGGCATGAACTTGTGTTGGAGATGTGGGGATGAGCATCACCCCTCCACCTGTGCCTTTAAGGAATGCACATGATACAACTGTCAACAAACAGGTTGCTCGCAAGTGCACAAGAACACATAAAACCCAAGGTCCCAACAGTCAGCCGAAATCCTTTCAGGGTAGAGGTTGGGGCCAACGTAGCAGGGCTATGAGGTATCTACAACAGACAGGTGGTGGTAGTAGAACTCATAAAGTTGAGGCTGTTAAGTTTCAGGACACCGAGGATGACGATGTTCAACATAGGTGTACTGATGACATAATATTGAAGTCTTATACTGGTGAGAAATTGCAGTAAATGTTTTGGGTGAACTTAATGTGAACGTCCATCATCATGGCCAAGATAAATGTATTACCTATTATAGTAGTGGAAGATTTAAGACAAAACCTGTTAAGCAGGAACTGGTTAAATATGATTAAATTAGACTAGAAAGGAGCAGTATATGGTGTTGGAGGTGTTGTCTATCAGTGATAAATATATACAAGGATTGAAACAAAATTATGCCAAAGTATTTGAACCTGGACTTGGTACTTACAGTGGAGAAAAAGCCAAAATTTATGTTAATCCTAATGTCAAACCAAGGTTCTGTAAAGCTCGTCCATTAGCATTTGCTTTGAGAGAAGCCATAAATGTAGAACTAGACAGACTTGTAGAAAACGGTACTTACTACCATTGAACATTCTGATTGGGCCACCCCCATTGTTGTAGTCTCTAAACCCATAGGTGATGTTTGCATATCCATGACAGTGTACTGCGTACATCATTGTCATCCTTAATACCTCTTTAATTCATATTACGCTACGTAACATTCAAATCCACCGCGCTTGTAGAGCCTCAGAAAACGGGAAACGTTGGTAAAGGATAACTCACCTACTGTATGTTTTATACGAATTGTACCAAGGTAAGGTTATATAATGTTAAGTGTATGTACTCATAGCATTAAGGAGAACTCAAGGTATCTATAGGATGATTGGGAAGGTCCAATTGATACGGACTAGTGTACTATAAGGGATAAGGGTAGACCGTGTTTGAAGGTCGTACTATTTACGTCTGGGAACGATTAGTGAACATAGCTACCGCAAGTATCAGATGAAAATATAAGAGAACTATCATCTAGAAAAAGGATAAATGTATCAGACCTATGTGAAGTGTTGGAAGTGATCCAGAAACTATACTATAAAGAAAATATCTTGTATGCCTCGGTGTGAACTTAATACACCTCGTTATCTCATGTGACGAATAACCACGAAAAATGCAATGATCAGAGAATCTTATGAAGGTGTTCAACGATTGCAACGTGTGAGGGGAGGATTCCTAAACACAGATTGAAGTGAAGTGGATATACCCACGCCATGAAAATACGACACTAAGCCTTGTTCGAGGCTGGCGCCCATTCCACCCCGGGCTACAGTTTTGAGTTAATGATATAGCCCAATTAATTTCCCCAGGAACTGGCAAACCAGACCCTTACCTTTGTATGCAATTTAGGATTAAGATATATAATTATAAGGCATAAGGTCACAATAGATAGGAAAGTGTATACTGTATGTGAGAACCAGAATAAAATCAAAGCGAAAATTAAATATTGGAAACTGTAGGCCTAGGTCAGTGAGAGACGCGGGGCGTAGGCCTCAGAACACCACTGTCTCATCAAAACAGGTCAGCGAACTTCATCATGCTCCATCCAGCCCTAAAAAGACTTATCTAACAGTTTTTACATCTTAAAACCTTGCCTGATGTTATAAAGTGAAGTAATAGTTGTACTAGTGTGTGGTGATAAAAGCCCATCAGGCATTACTCTCAGAAACAACACCGTCCTCATCAAAATAGGTACCACGCGTTCAGAGCGTCGGCCACTACCACACTGTGAGGGACTCGCCATGTGTGGTATGACTGCTTACTGCCATTATGCCCCTCCACTGTGAACCTGTGGATACCCTACATATCACCACCCACGATAGGAGGAAATAAGTGTATGTTAGAGAAGATTTGCGGTCGCTACGTGGAGCGACCTGAGAATACCAGACGTGGAATCAGTACTGGTATGATTGCCTGGGAAGTATCCCATCTACTCCGCAAGAGTAGGGTGTAAACGAGGTACATGGTATGTGTACCTAAGAGCACCGAGTTCCATACTGGTAGGTGTGGAGTGTACCCGGGATGTGGTGCTATGATAAACATGCGCTGCTATACTCTAACAGGTGGTACAGTCGGATGTGTTGGGTGTAATGGTAAGAAAGAATGACCGAGGTAAGGCGATCATGGATTGGAATGAAGAATGAAGATGAGAGTAGTAGTTATTTTTATGTAAGACGTACTTTGATGTGAAGTGAACATAATAGTGGTCCTCCTGATGAAGGCCAACACTTTTTGTATTGTGACTGGATGCAATATGTCTTATAGGGAATAAATTAGTTAAGTTATGCTTGATGTTTCACCCTTCTTCCCACTCTCGATTTGGTCAATGAAAAACCCAACCCAATGCCTAGCTCACTCTGCCCTCTACCTAACGAGCTACATGCTGTCCAGGGGGGTCTGGTGGCAGTGACTATAAAATTAAGAATAGAGTTAAGTTATCCCCTTAGAATTAGTGACCCCAGAACCGGGCAGTATAACAGAGCCTAACACATTTCCAGTCCCAAAGACTTCAGTGACGTTTGCGTGTGCTGCAAATGGATTTAAATTGGCACCATGTGTTGTCTATAAAGTGGAGCATATGTACTATCGTGCACAAAAGTCGTGTCAACTACCCAGCCAGTGAGGTTTCGAATTGCCTTGAGTCTGAAGTTTCGAAACAGGTGGGGGTTAATGCTATGGTCGGCCAACAGATGTCGCCACTGTAGTGTGGGGTGGGGGGGGAATAGAGGAGGTGGAGGCTGGATGGGAGGCAGGTTTATTTATTATTTATACCACCATAATTTCAAGCTGCCTTTTTAACTACGTTTTGTCTAACAGTTGTTTCTTTGTGATTACGAATTCATGGAACAGGTGCAGTGTCCTGGGTGCTTATTGCCGCTCAGATCACAATGATACTTTAAAGAATGGAATATATTAAGATGAAAGTGAAATATGCAAGGATCAGCCTTGGTCAGCTAGTTTTACTCAGCGACCACGTCACAATTTTGATGTTATTCCGACAAAGAGATGATGGTAATATTTATTTATATTCTACCCATCCTTTGCTTAATAAATATTTGTGATAATATGCAATATTATATAATTATATACTTATGTTAAAAAGAGCGGAGTGAAAAGTTATCAGTATTGTAAAATAGTGTTCAGACTTAATCTAAGTGACTGTCCCAATTCTTCCAAGTTCCAGTGTTAAAACACCCCACCACAATATGCAAGCTTCATTATTTTGGAGTGTGCTCAGTTACCGTTAATATTGTGTGCTGAACATCATGAGCATTTCAATGATGGTAGCAATTGTAACTATATAATTATATTGTGTTACAAGACAACATATTCCACGACGTGTCATACAGATCATTGTATACCACACAATACATAATTTGTGGCTGTTAAGTTACTTTGTTATGAATTTTCATGCGATATAATTTAAGACATCATTAAGGACATGGATTTAAAATAACACTGTAGGTGAGTTAATATATATTAATTGTATTTACAAACAATACTAAAATCCAAACAATACACCAATACACACATCTTAGTATTTGGTCCAGCCATCCATTGCATTCAGGACTTCATCAAGGCGATTAGGGATGGAGTCGACCAGCTTCAGGCACACCCCTGGTCGTCGACGTATACTCTCCCACACGTCGCAAGCTTTGACCTCTATTGCTGCACAGGTTCGATGCTCCCCAATATCCCAATCACGTTTCATCGTGGCCCAAATATGTTCAATCGGATTAATATCACATCCTAGTGTTGGCCAGTCGATGACCTCAATTTCAGGGTGATCCTGGACTTAGTCCTTCATTATGTTGCTGGTATGAATGGGACTGTTGTCATGAACCAGCCTGATAGTGTGGGGGGCTGGAACTGCCATAGCCCTGACTGTAGGAATTAGCACTTGCTCCAGGATGTCTACATACTGCTCACCAGTGAAAAGGCTATTGATCTTGACCAGTTCACCTGGCCCATGTGCCCACATCCACCCCCAGAATGACACTGACACCCTACCACTCACTGTGCGATGATGAATGCGTTTCTCTGGGGGGCCGCCAGCACTGCCTTGCTTCGGCTCCCACCGTTTCATCGGTAAATATAATGGTTCTCCAGTATTCTTCTCTATGTGGAAGGTGTTCCAATGCAAAGCCGAGTCGACACTCCTTGTGAGTAGGTGTTAGCCACCCTTTGTGAGCTGGAATATGGCAGTCGATCCCGGCTTCGCGTCTCGTCGTCATGTGATGGCAGTTGAGGCCCAGATTTCTTGTATGCTCCACTGATGTTCGCATTGGGTATGCCGTTGCAGCTGCCACGATCATGGCGTCCATCCTTGCCGACGTTACTCGTGGCCTCCCGCTTCGAGGTTTCGTCTCCACTGAGCCCTCTTCCTCCCACCGGCGGATCCACCTCCTAATCGTCTTGGTGCTCCTCCCCACTTCAAGAGCAATGTTTGGCACAGTTGCCCCGGCTCTCCACATCCCGATGATTTGGCCTGGCTCAGCAATCACTGCCGACGAATTTGCTCGTCCTGCAGGCATATCTGAAATGGCAGAGTAATATTATGTTGTGGTAACTGATGCAGGCTTTTATATACTAGAGTAAATTAATGGTATTAGTAACACCTAGGTTAAGTATTATTACTCTGACATAACGTTTTGGTAAATCTTTTTGGATCGACTGCCCAAGAAACCCTTCCTATTTCATGTAATCATAGTGAACTGCAAATGGATCGTCCCCCCGCCCCCAACCTCCACCACCACCCCTGCGACTGTAGAGTGAACATTCGACGATAATCATCATCAAGATTTAGTTTAACCAGACCACTGACACCCATTTGAGTCTCTCCTAGGGCTGGCCAGAGGGATTAGTTAACATATATTTGTGTTTCTATAATTTAGTGTTATATTGTTTGGAGGAGATTACAGTATTTCAAAAAGGTCAAAACTGAACTTAGGGAAAAATTTGGGGTCTCTGCTAAAATATCTTACATTGTAGGGTTAGTGAAGCACATTGTTCGATACCGATTATAAATAGGGCATTCAATGAGAATATGTTGGACTGTTATTAGTGTTCGGCAGTTGGAGCATATAGGTGGGGCTCCATTAGGGGAAGACATGAGTTGGCCATGCGTCAATCGCGTATGCCCAGTTCTTAGACCATTCAGAATAGTTTCGTGATGTCGAGAGGATTGTTTTGATGGTGACCAAGGATAAACTGATGATTTGATCATTTTTAGCTTATGACTTGTTGGTTCATTTTCCCAAGACTTTTGCCAATCGTCAAATATTAATTGTTTATAGGTAGTTAGCCTCGGCGATAATCAAAATATATGGTTTTCCACTGCTTTACACATTTCTTTGACAATTTTCAGCTATGACATACTTATCTCCTATAAATAATTCATTTAAAATTTATTTTTTTTCAAAGAATATTCACTGGTTCCAGAATGTATCTAAACTTACGCCAGTGATGGTCAAGTCTGATCTTAAATAAGTTCATACTCGGTGCTATCACAACACTACCGGTAACTCTAGATACAAGGGGGAGGAGCCATGTCGTCGGTTCTGGGAGTGTTCATTACAGTAGTCCAATTCGCCGCCATGGGTAGAATAGGGGGAAGGGGTTGGGGAATGCAGGGAAAGGTAATGTGATGGGATGGAATGTTCGATTGACGTTAGTCTTAGGGGAGGGATGAAGGGAAGAGGTGGGGGAGGGAGGAGTGGAGTGGGGGGATGGTGGAGGGGGAGTGTGGGGAGAGAATAAGTAGTCGATTAGTGTTTAGGTGTGGTAACCCACGATGCTCAAATTATGAGGTTTAATAGTTGGGTGGGTAGAGGTGGGGGGCAGGGGGTGGGAGGCTAGGCGCGGAGTTGGAATTCGTGAACGTATGATGTTGTTTAATGCAAGTTATGGAACATTACAGTATCTTCAAACGGGTTTTCACGCTATTAATAGGCCTTATGTAATCCACCAATAAGGATTACAACAGCACACAGTTTGGCTGCAATTGGTAAGAAAAATAAAATACAACATGGCAAAATTTTGCCCTGCGTAATTTTTACAACCCACCTCACGCTTAAAGTAAACCGAAAAATGCTTATGTGTATAGAAGATTTTCAACTCAATATCACATATTCTTTCACCTCTACAAATATCTGCTGTCACTCATGGGACACCCTGCAATAGTATAAGGACGACATGGGCTGTGCTGACAAATTAATGTGACTTACCTGTTGGTGACGACGATGGTAGGAATGAGGCCTCGGCATGTTTCAGTGTTCGACATCATCTCCTTCCCCTGGTGTAATCTAATCCCTCTGGCCAGCCCTAGAGAGAGACCAAATGTGGTGTCAGTGGTCTGAAGTTTAAATCCAAATCTTGATGATGATTATAGGCGAATGTTCACTTTACAGTCGCAGGGTGGTGGTGGAGCTAGTATGGGGGGGGGGGAGGATCCACTTGCAGTTCACTATGAATACATGAAATAGGAAGGGTTTCTTAGGCAGTTGATCCAAAAAGATTTTCCAAAACGTTATGTCAGAGTAATAATACTTAACCTAGGTGTTACTAATACCATTAATTTACTCTAGTATATAAAAGCCTGCATCAATTACCACAACATAATGTTACTCTGCCATTTCAGATATGCCTGCAGGACGAGCAAATTCGTCGGCAGTGATTGCTGAGCCAGGCCAAATCATCGGGATGTGGAGAACCGGGGCAACTGTGCCGAACATTGCTCTCGAAGTGGGGAGGAGCACCAAGACGATTAGGAGGTGGATCCGCCGGTGGGAGGAAGAGGGCTCAGTGGAGACGAAACCTCGAAGCGGGATGCCACGAGTAACGTCGGCAAGGATGGATGCTATGATCCTGGCAGCTGCAACGGCATATCCAATGCGAACATCAGTGGAGCATACAAGAAATCTGGGCCTCAACTGCCATCACATGACGATGAGACGCCAACTTCATGAAGCCGGGATCAACTGCCATATTCCAGCTCACAAAGGGTAGCTAACACCTACTCACAAGGAGTGTCGACTCGGCTTTGCATTGGAACACCTTCCACATAGAGAAGAATACTGGAGAACCATTATATTTACCAATGAAACAGTGTTCAGGTCAGTGGGAGCCGAAGGCAGTGCTGGCGGCCCCCCAACACACGCTACCATGAGAAACACATTCAACATCGTGCAGTGAGTGGTAGGGTGTCAGTGTCATTCTGGGGATGGATGTGGGCACATGGGCCAGGTGAACTGGTCAAGAGCAATGGCCGTTTCACTGGTGAGCAGTATGTAGACATCCTGGAGCAAGTGCTAATTCCTACAGTCTGGGCTATGGCAGTTCCAGCCCCCCACACAATCAGGCTGGTTTATGACAACAGTCCCATACATACCAGCAACATAGTGAAGGACTACCTCCAGGATCACCCTGAAATTGAGGTCATCTACTGGCCAACACTAGGATGTGATATTAATCTGATTGAACATATTTGGGCCGTGATGAAACGTGATTGGGATATTGGGGAGCAGCGAACCTGTGCAGCAATAGAGGCCAAAACTTACGACGTGTGGGAGAGTATACGTCGACGACCAGGGGTGTGCCTGAAGCTGGTCGACTCCATCCCTAATCGCCTTGATGAAGTCCTGAGTGCAATGGGAGGCTGGACCAAATACTAAGATGTGTGTATTGGTGTATTGTTTGGATTTTAGTATTGTTTGTAAATACAATTAATATATATTAACTCACCTACAGTGTTATCTTAAATCCATGTCCTTAATGATGTCTTAAACTATAATGCATGAAAATTCATAACAAAGTAACTTAACAGCCACAAATTATGTATTGTGTGGTATACAATGATCTGTATGATACGTCGTGGAATGTGTTGTCTCATAACACAATATAATTATATAGTTACAATTGCTACCATCATTGAACTGCTCATGATGTTCAGCACTCAATATTAACGGTAACTGAGCACACTCCCAAATATATGAAGCTTACATATTGTGGTGGGGTGTTTAAACACTGGAACTTGGAAGAATTGGGACAGTCACCTAGATTAAGTCTGAATGCTATTTTACAATACTGATAACTTTTTCACTCCACTCTTTTTAACATTGGTACATAATTATATAATATTGCATATTATCACAAATATTTATTAAGCAAAGGATGGGTGGAATATAAATAAATATTACCATAATCTCTTTGTCGGAATAACAACAAAATTGTGACGTGGTCGCTGAGTAAAACTAGCTGACCAAGGCCCTTCACCCTGATCCTTGCATATTTTACTTTTATCCTCAATATATTCCATTCTTTAAAGTATCATTGTGACCTGAGGGGCAATAAGCACCCAGGGCAATGCACCTGTTCCATGAATTCGTAACCATAAAGAAACAGCTGTAAGACAAAACGTAGTTAAGAAGGCAGCTTGAAATTATGGTGGTATAAATAATAAATAAACCTGCCTCTCATCCCTACAGTGGACGACATCTGTTGGCCAACCATAGCATTTCCCCCAGCTGTTTCGAAACTTCAGACTCAAGGCATTTCGAACCCTCACAGTGGATGGGTAGTGGACACGACTTTTGTGTACGATAGTACAACACATGATCTATAACGGTCCACCTGGAACAAGCTACAATCAATCAAAAGTGGCTGGTTTTATAGTGTACTCTTTGAAGATTGGTTTTTAACGGTTGCATTGCCATATTTCAAGAAAATGACCAGTGAAAAAAAAAAGTAGAACCGATGATTTTGATTGGCGACAATCTAGCTTCACATATCTCGGTCAAGGTGGTTGAAACATGCGAGGCGCACAACATCCATTTTGTACTATTGCCGCCAAACAGTACACACTTAACCACTCGATGTGGCCATGTTTCGTGGCATGAAGCAGTGCTGGCGGGACGTTATCGAGACTTCTAAATTAAAGTAGCAAGGCGTCATCAAAGCCAACTTTCCTCGAATACCAAATTCGATGATGGAAAAAGGAATCGGTTCGAAAGATGTTGTCAACAGATTTCGTAAATGTGGTATTGTTCCATGCAACCGAAACGAGGAGCTGAGGCAACTTCCACCCACAACGTCAACCGATATCGAATCTTGTGAACAAGATAGATCGATACTTAATGACTCGTTTGTGCAATTTCTGAAAGAAGCCAAATACGGAGAAAAGAACAAAGTCGTCGTTCGTATAAAATTTCTCGTTTCAGTAGCAAGAGTGTTTGCCGTGCATATCTAGACTCCTCGAGGTCTATATTTTGTTGAGTTATGATTATTTTAAACATTTACATCGCCCAGTTTATAAATTGAAACTGCCAAATCTATTAGCCTGAAATCTGTAAATTGCAATAGAGTCAATCTAAATCACAGTGTGAAATATGTACTTGTAGTGCAATGTTTGTGTGATGGAATAAGATACTTATGCAATGAGATGCAACAATTTTAAAGCGCTTCATTACACTTCACTATTTCAATGCACTTTTCTATAAGATTTACATAATCTTTTTTTATCATAGATGAAGCTAAAATTTTATATAACTCCTCCAAACTGTGTTAAATTCAATTATATTTTTATCTCATTCGGGGCCCCCCTTGTCTGAGGGGACCCGGGGCACTTGCCTCCTGTGCCTCTCCCTTAATCTGGCCCTGAATTGTTGGTAATAAGCTATAATAATGCTGTGACAGCAGATACCTATGCATGGTATATATTCTAGTGGGTATGGATTATCTCTTGAAATGGGTGCAAGTAATCTTGGGTACAAGTTATCTCGTGAGTTGGATACGAGTTATCTTGGGTACGAGTTGGCATGGGTACGAGACGAGTTAACTTTTTTGAGTACAATTTATCTTGGATATGAGCTGTCTTGGGTACAAGATGACCCAAACCCCCCAGCTCACATGTGAACTCATTCATCACCAGTATACAAGATTTGTACTTTGTACAATACAGTATATATGATAATTCTTTTGATTCAGTATATCTTTATTTGATTTGTATTCTCCACAACTAACAGTAATTGTGATCAGCTGTTCGTGTACAGCATACCAACATTCCCTTTTTTCCTATGTTGGCAGACCTGGAGCAAGCCCCAAACAAACACCACGATTTGTACCACCTAGAAAGCGACCTATGCCCATGGCTTGGGCAAACCTTACCATTAGGCTTCCTCGTGTGGTAAGGTTAGGTAGGTTTGTTTGGTTAGGTTGGTGAGGTCTTCTAACAATGCTTCTACTGCTTGTTTTTCATATCAACTAAGGTTAGGTTACGAGTAATTTATAAATAACCACTTTTTAACACATTTGCACAAACTACGAGTGTCCACTATAGAGCACAGTAAAATTACGGCGGCTTTATAATCTTTTCTCTGAAAAATCGGCCACAGATCAGTCATCAATAATTACAAATGATATGAAGTCATGTTTCGTTTTTTCTAGTCTTTGAGTCTGTAATATTGAAAATTGGAAACCTGCGGTCAGCCAATGGACGGATATTAACCTGTGATTACATATGAATTATGTTATAGAGAATATTTTATAACACAATACAGTCGGCCGTATTTCCCTCGACTTCAAAGCCCTGCCCACTTTAAATAGGTAATTTTGTTGGTAATTGTATTAAAATACTCGAAAAATAAAAAAAATTCAACGAAAATGCCAGAGGAAAGGTGTCTTAGAAGTCTGAGCTAAACGAAAAACGTGCTTTAAATGTAGAAATTGAGTTGTGCCCACTTACGCAAATTTACCATTTGTAATTGCAATGATCCTTAAGCTTACTTAGGGCGCCCATCCCCTTCTCACGATAATTCCAGTAATGTCAGTAAGCATTGTTCATGCCATGAGGACTCACTACGCTTCTTGATAGGAAAACGTGGACAATCCCCATAGGAAGATTTCAAACTACCTGTTAAATGATACTGTATTGCATACTGCCGAGTGTCACCACCTATGCCCCAACACAACACAATGAACTAAATTAACCATAATATACCAACAACTACTCAGACATTATTATTAATGTTACATACCTAATATAATATTATTAATAAATGTCTTACCTAAACATCACAGGGCTGTCAGGTCATGGGGGAGCAGGCCAGCAGCTCAGTTCGGTCCTTCATCTTGGTTCCCTGGTGTAACTTTGCTTTGCTCCTGCTGGTATTGGATTTCCAGAGTCAACAGACGAGAAACTCTCCCCTGTACTATCGTGGACAAAAGTTCGCTCCCTATAATGAAACTGAGACACGGGAATGAGTCTCCGAACTGACTTACCCTGATTGTTATCTGGTGTGGGTGTGCTGTGCGGGTCGATACTGCTTCACTTTGGGACGGAGCGAACTTTTGTCCGCGATAGTACCTCGGCATGATAGTTTAGTAATGCTGTTAACTCCTAGATGGCGCTCACCTCCATATAGCATTCCTTATTACGTTTGAATAATATATTACCATCTAAATAAAACTATATTAGCTTGTAAAAGAGTGTGAAAATAAAATGAGCTTTTGGTGTCAAATAACTGAAAAATATAAGGATTTGAAGATTTTAACAAAAAAGAATATGGGGTTCGTTCTTGGGAACTAAAGAAAATTACATATCCTGGTGGAGCTAAAGCAAATTATAGATCTGATACACAACTACAAGCTTTGAAGTATTCTACCTATATTCACTAGCAATACTGTACGCAATAAAAGCCTATATGTTGTTGGCACTTATATACTACCTGCAGTACTGAAATACTGCCTGGTTTACTGAAAGGATGTGAGATTTTTATTTTAGACTGTGTGTGGAGTTAAAGTATTTGTTACCTTTCTGTTACTAATACTTGCTATGATATTGTCAAATAAAGCTTCAGATAATTTCTGATTTGCTTCAAAGGATAAAGGCCGTTCCACTGTTAAAGAGGCCAATGAATTCTATTGTAGATTTGGGAATGCATAGAAGGAACCTAACCGGGCTGTTGTTGAATACGCTTATATTATTACTAAGCTTAATGACTTTTGAGTGAACTAGAGATTCGGATGTGTATGTGCACTCTTTTTAAATAAGAAATAATAGAGCACTTGTGGTGGGAATATGGTCTATGGCTAAACTTTATGTTTCAGACATTGATGTCAATCATGTCACATCTCAAGATCATATGTAACGCTAGCTTGAAGTACACAATGTCTTGAATAAACACGAAACATTAAGCAATTTTTGGGAGCTTGTGATAAATATAAGTATAAATGAGCAAAGTTGTATTCTTTCAACATTTACGTTACATAACATTTTATAATATGGAGTGACAAAGTAGAAAGGTGTGGGTAATTAGAGAGATGGCGTGGAAATGAGTGTTACCAAGCGCTCCTCAACAGCTGATATTTTACTCGCTACCACGCAGATGTGTCATACAATAAGACCCTCACTCCTAATGCTTGCTGTAATGGTGTGTGAGTGGTGTACGAGTGTAGTGTGTGGGGGTGTATGTGTGTTGTTAGGGTGTGTGTGTGTGTGTAATGTTGGGATGTGTATGATGTGTGGGTGGTGATGGTGTGGGTGATGTGGGGTGAGGGTGGTGTTGGAGGATGTGTGTGTGAGTGGTGTTGGAGGGTGTGTGTGGGTGGTTATTGGAGGGTGTGTTTTGTGTGTGTGTGTCTGATGTAGGAGTGTATGTGTGTGTCGTGTGGGTGGTGTAGCACAGTGTGGGTGATGTGAGATTGAGGGGTGAGAGGGGAGTCGAACCTTTTTTGGGGGGTGAGGGGGTCCTGCTGTCAGTTCCTCCCCCCTCCTCACCCAAGCGTGGCTTATTGTGATAGGGAGGTGAATTTGATACCATAATGAGCCTTAATAAATTATCTATGAGATATTCCCAATAAGATATCCTTAAACAAAATATTTCGATATGATATAATGATGGGAATTCCATTCTTTTATATAAAAAAAAGCCATAAGAAATGTTTATACCCGAGTCAATAAAATCAGCTCTAATTTCGTTAGACACCATTTTTTATCAAAATAATCCTGAATATTTTATCTAAAAGTTTGGTTAAATAAATGTATTTAAAAAAACAAAAGCTCTATATGATATGAGCGTGAATAGAGGTGTGTTACAGCAAAGACAGAATGGTATTATTTTTCCAAGACCAAGAGTAAACGATGCAGCTCATAGCTGTAGTTATTTACGCAAACACTGTACACATACAATATTGTTCATACTGTAAACATAATAATGTATACAACTGTATATATTGTACTCACCAGCAGATCCTGTCATCTTAGCCTAGAGCACGTAGACGCTTCACTCAGCTGACTGTAATATATAACTGTAATCACATCTTAACAGTTTTCTGGACTTGCGGCGTCTTCAACCTTGTGCTGTGACCCCTTGTGGGGCGAGCGTCTGCCAGCTCCAAGTAAGGACTCTCGACTGAGTTTTTACACCTCAATTTGGTCATCCCTTGCTGGTCTGTAGTATAAGCTAGGTAGTTGCAGGCGCTTTAATATCTCTGGATAACTGAGGTTCGAAGTACAGGCACCAGTCTGGTGACCCTCCTTTGGCCATTTTCAATCAACACTGAGTCTCTAGCATATCTCGGAGAGTTCCAGACGGGGAAGCACTTCACTCTTGAAGATCGTTACGAGGGACGGACCATCTAGATATCTGAACGACCTTCTTTTACAGTAGTTGCTTGATCCAGCTTCTTCTCACAATGGTCCGAGAACTTCAGTTTATTGTCAACATACACACCCAGGTCCTTTTAGCATTTGGTCTCTATTAATGCAGTTTCTTTGTCCCGTTGGGACATATGATAGGCCTCCTTACCGTTGGTATGACCCAGGTGTATCCTCTTATACTTTGTGACATTGAATCTTAACAGATCTCTCTTTGGCCACTTTTGAAGCTCACAGAGATCTTTCTGCAACTCTACATAGTCTGTTTGGTTCTTAATTTCCCTGAATAACTTGGCATCATCCACAAACATTTATATGGAGGAGTGTATAGCTTCTGGCATGTCATTTAGGAAACAAACAAATAAATAACAGGCCCAATATAGTGCTCTGTGGTACCCTGCTTGTCATGGGTACACATGACGGTTTTGTACCATTAATCACCACACACTCTGCTTGCATTCATGCAGGAAGTCTCTGATCCGCACTAGGACACTTCCCCGATCCCGTACCTTTCCAGTTTAATTCTCAGTCTTCCATGGGGTACGCTGTAGAAAGCCTTGGCAAAATCTAGGTAGTATATATTGTCAATATTGCCACCCTGTTCCAAAATTTGGATCCAAACTTCTAGTACATTGAGTAATTGTGTTAAGCAGGAGCATCCTGGCATAAAAGTGTTGGCAATCCTTTACAAGGTTGTTTCATAGTAGATGTACCATCATGGCATCTCTTATAATGCTCTCAAGTACTTTACACACTGTGCTGGTCAGGCTCATTGATCCATAATTATTCGTGGACGGTCGTCCTTCTTGAATATAAGACTCACATAAGCCATTTTCCAGTCACTGGAGACCTTTTGCTCATCCAAGCATTTACAGAACAGGATTTTCAGGGGCTCAGCTATCTCTTTGCATAACTCTCTTAGCACTCTGGGATGCACCATGTCAGGGCCGGGACTCTTATGAACCTTTAGCTTGACAGTTTATTTCTTATACCCTCTTCTGAGAACACAATGTGGATCAGCACTGTGTTAAACCGTCTGTCCTCAAACGCAGGAAGATTTTTCACATCCTTTTTTGTGAACACCGAGGAAAAGAAACTGTTCAACACCTCCGCCTTGTCCTGGTTAGAATCTGCATAATTACCATCAACAAGCCTCAGGCCCGACACACCTACTTGCATTTTTAATTTCAACCTTGAGTAGCGGTAAAACACCTTTGGGTTTGAGTTGACCTCGCTCGCTTGGTTCCTGGATCTGGTATACATCCTCCTGTCCTGCTCATCATTGTTCCTTCCACACGTCTCGTATTTGTTTTTCTTCTAAACTTTGTTGACCGCCACAAGGTTCATGTACAGCGGTCTTCTTGTATTCATGGAGACACTGGGTTTAGTCTTGGGTATATATTTATTGATCAAATAATTCACTTTACTGGCCATGATATTCAGCATAGTGTCTGTGTTCTTAAATCTTGGTGAGTCAGGTCAGTGGATACCCCTGATCTCCTCCCTTATTCCATAGTAATTACCCTTGCAAAATTTAAACCTTGGCCTGGTTTTGTCGTGAACCAAGTAACAGTTACGGGTAAATCTAAAGAACTACATTATGTGGTGACTGGTGCCAACGGGGGTTAGGTGTTCCAGCTTGGCCACCACACCCTCCTCGTTAGTTATGATGAGGTCCAGTGGTTTGGGTGTTTGCTCCCCTCTGTAATGAGTCAGATCTTTAATGTCCATTAATTTCAAAGCAGCTAATTTACAGAACTTGGTATCTATTTAGGTTCAAAGAAATGAAAGTGGGAGAGGAAAAGTAAACCAGTATTCTTATTGCCTTTTAAATGACTTACATTGTGTGGGTTTGTTACATAAGACAGTACTTGTTATACATGACAGCACTTGAATAAGAGAACATATTGTGTACAAGACTCTCACTAGTATCTATTAAACCTCATTTAATATCTTAGCATTTTACACTTTAAGCAATTACTACTGCACATGGTATAAATTCAAAAATTTGTGGGCATCATCAATCATCAGCTACCTTGTACCTTTGTGTCATTTCCTCTGGAGCACAGCATACTTCAGTCACACTCGGTATATCTCTTACATTTCCTTTTCAGATTCTTTTCAATTTTTATCACTAAATTAACAACATTTAAACTTGCATGGCATTACCCTGTACTAATAATGTTCTTACTCTTGCCCACAACACACTGCTGCTAAATATACATTAACTCTGAAACTTCCATCTTTATATTTAATACTGCAGACACTAATCAAACAAAGATTTAATTATTTTTTTTAACAGTATTCTCTGTTGGGAGGAATTATTGTTCACAAACAGGTAAAGCTTATGAACCCTGTTTTACATTTAAAAGGCATGTACTGTACTGTACTATAATGCACTGTACTGTACTATGAACACAATGATACACTGACTTAAGACCATACTTACATGAATTGTACCTCTTCTATAATTATACATTGGCAGTATTTACTCATCACATTGATTTTTGGTTGCGGACTTCAAGAAATCATGTACCGTATAACAAAATATTAATATTGTACTGTACTATAGAACCACCACAGAAGAGACTGAAACAATACTTTTTAATATTCATGTTATTTAATAAAAAATAGTAACAAACTAAAAGTTATCCATTTGGCTTTTAGCTTATTCTCTCAGACATCAGCAGTCAAAGAAAACATTGCCTCATTTGTAAAGTACAGTAACCTTAAGACACCTATTTAAATACATATACTACTGTAAACTGTACTGTATTTGTATCAAAATGCCCACAAGTTAAATATT
This sequence comes from Homarus americanus, assembly GCF_018991925.1. Taxonomy (NCBI): domain Eukaryota; kingdom Metazoa; phylum Arthropoda; class Malacostraca; order Decapoda; family Nephropidae; genus Homarus; species Homarus americanus. The sequence goes on along the minus strand of NW_024712526.1, from coordinate 5,453,268 downwards.
TTAATTTAACCAATTTTTTTACATTTTCTTCCATTATTCATCAAATATTACTCCAAAGATCTCAGGGGTATAACAGTGCCTAAAAAATTTAAAAACAAAATCATAAAACTAATTAATATCAGCTAGACTCCAATAAATTTAAATAAAAAGCAAGAGGTTTGCTTTACCATTGTATATAATTCTATTTGTACAGAACTGAAAATGGAGGACTTAGCCGGCTGAAATGGTGCTTAGAAGTAAGGAAAATGTAAGCATTAAGCAAGTTATCTTAACATACACTTTATCACATACAGGTTGGCTGTATAAATATATCACCACCATGAGAGGTTTTCCTTGTAAATATACAGTATTGTCACACTAAGACATTTTATAAGTAAATATATATTGCCTCCTTACCATGACTATATATTTGTCACCTACAAAGCACGTACAAGTATAAACATGTACATTATACTGTACTTAGCCTTCCTTATAGAAGCTCTATGAAGAGGATTTTATCCAAGTACTGTACAGTGATCCATATACATAATAATGCAGCCTTCTACATAGAAATCACCAAGATATTCCTGTAAACAGACTGAATGAGGTTGTGTAAATATGTAGATGAATGTTTTGCAATTTAAGGTGCTAAAAAGGATCGCCTAGACATACATAAAATAATCACCCTGTAACAATACTGTCAAGAACACATTTTTTGATGGGTACAAGTATTAAAATTTTTTATGTTTGAAAATATGTTTGACAAATTACAAGAGACTAATGAAAACCTTTTTAAGAAGTGCATTTTATAGTGGTAATGTTAAAATTATAAAGATTTTGGAAATATAATAAATAAGTTACATACAGCACTTGCAACCACACACACATATATATGTTCTTCACTTACCAGAAGTCAACGATAAGCAGATTCATGAGGGCCACCACAAGAGAGAGACTTCTATGTTTTAAAAACTTTCCACAATAGGATCTAATTGATCTTGATAATATCTAATATGCACAGTAACCATTGTTAACCTGGACTTGATGTGACGTGATTCACATCAAGGCAAAAATCAAACACATGGCTATTTTTATCATTGCATTTACACTCGTCTCTGTGGACCAAGACAGTTTCCGTGCCATATTCACATAGCACTCCCATGGTGAGAGGCACCAATATCTCACATCATTAATTACAGCCTAATCTACATCAAATAATGTACACTGCACTAAAGCTGTTATTGTACCACAATATTACATTAATTGACTATATGAGGGGAATGAAAGGTCACTATACGTACTGTATAAGGAGCAGTGGGAAGTGTGGGGTTGTTGGTGGAATGTATTATACATTTACCAGCCTTGTCAGAGAAATACTTGTAAATAATTAATACATCAACTCGTAAACCTATATAATGTTAAAGTTTGCATTTTAGCATATAAATGATGTTAGATGAGTTAGACATGTGATTTCCCAGTATATAATGAATTTGAGTTTGTCCAATTATACAATTCTTTTATGGAAACATACATATCTGGGAAAAAAAAAGTGAGTTTTTACTGCACAGTACATGAATGTGCCACCAAGTAAGGTGCCTATTAGCTGATAGGATTTAAATGACCCCAAGTCCTAATAAAAGTGATATTTAATGACATAAGATTTAGGGTAAATTTTCATTTGCCATAACATATAGGTCTTAACCCTCCACCTGGGGCTTGTGACAAATTTGTTGCGCACTATAAGCACCATTTTCACAGGAAATGAAAGTTCTTAAATAAAATATAGAGTATTTTCATCTCACAAAATAAAGATAAGCATGCAGGCTAATGGGAAACAAAAAAGTAAATAATTTATCTAGTATGATTCAGCCATGGTGAAATGAATGATTGTGGGTCACTAAGAGACATAGATGAATGTACTTCCTCCCTGACAACTGTGTGTGTATTGTACAGAGATGCTAGGAGTCTAGGGATGGTGTTGGACTACCTAGAGGCATTACTTGACACACAATTTAAAAAATTTACACCAAAATCTTGGTAGCCTGCTGGTATATAGCAGCTAAAGGTCAAGGCATGGAGGCATCAAATTTTTAGTACACACCGATTAAAGTTTAGCCCAATCATTATAGTATTTTACATTAATATTGCACTAACTTTTATTAGGAAATGGGGCTTGATGGACCCAAAACTTTATGGAACATTGGACTAAAACTTTATTTTTCACTTTATTGAGTCTTAATAAGCTATGGGGCTCGTTGGGCTGTGAGCTAATAAGACCGTGTGTTCAGAGAAACATGAAGATTTGGCCCTGTACTGTGTCTCAACTTATTGTCATCCTTAGTTTTGAGCTCAACCTTCATTTTCCATTAAAGTTATAACTTACGTATGTCCTACTGGTCCCCAAACTTATTGGCAAATTGAGATTTAGGTTCAATATCCTTTTACCTTGATACTGGATCTTACAAGGACATGGAGCCCAGTGGGTCCCAAATTTGGGTTTAATGATGTTGATGATGACGACATTAATGACTGCACAATTAAAACCAGAAATGCTAAATTAAGGGAAAATTTAGTCCATTAAGAGAACATTCTCTATTATCCAGATATGTGGGTTTATAGTGTGCATACGCAAATTTGCGTATGAAGTAAAAATAAAATTAAAATAAAATAATTTTTTTGCGTATGAATGCTAGAGACGCAAGACGTACATTTGGCAACTATGTAGACTGCATTCCAAGGTCACTACACCAGTCTCCCAGTTGTGTTTAAAGGACCCAGGATATTAGGTTGACTTACATTTCCCATGCATTTTGTTGCGTCTTGTGCTGTTTTCTCGTGCATCACAATGATTTAATTTATTTATAACAGTGTTGTGAGAGTTTTGAACCATGCCTCGTGTTGCTAACAAGACGGGGGGGGGTGTAAAAATTGCAAAGAGATTGCACCATATAGTGAAAGTGTAGTGCCTCCTGATGCCTTTCCCAAGCAAAATATTAATTAATATTAATTTTTTCACAACTTTTCCTGTAAAACTATTTATTCATAAATATGTATACTTTATAATGGAATAAGATTCACATTGCAATCACATGAAAAAACAAAGGTATAAAGTGATGTATAAACATTTATATTAAGCGTAAACAAAAATGTTGTGTTCTACTCGCCCTCACGTATAAAAATAATTATTTTATCGTGATCACCTTTACAAAAGTGCTTGTAGATAAATTATTTACAATATTAATCCAACAAATCCCACCTTTTCATCTCAAATAGCAACCTTGCTATGACTCATTATGCACAATTATCTCTTGTGTGGCTCAGTCAAGTGGAGTGAGGTGAGTAGAGTAACAGGCCAGACCCCAAGTGTCTCACAGGAGAACTCCTACCCAAACCCAAGAGTGTTAGTACAAGAATGCATGGTGGCCAGATACAAAAGCAACTAAAGCATATACAATACACATATTCTCTTAATTCATTCTCGCTGCAGTAAAAGATGTGTTCAGCAATGATACTCCCTTACCACAACAAGTCTCCAAAACTGGTTTAACCCCGTTGCTTCACAGTATTTTATACCGATATTTATATAATATTTGTGATTCTGTTTTCTACCCACGAAATTGCATTCAAATCCTCAATGTCTCTTCATCAGCTCTCTCTGTCAAGACCATCCAATTTGTGGAATACCTGACAGTAAAAATGTCAAACATTTCTTGCTTTTTTTTACTACAGTATGCAAGATAATTTTACTGTAAATAATGGTCTTAATCATTAATGCAAACAGTAATTACAAAATATTTAGTTAATTCCTGACATTACAGTGCAGATTCAGCCAATATACTGTATAACCTCCCTTATTCCATTTGGATACAATATACTGTATACAGTATATAAGAACTCCTAATAGATTTCACATGCTCCTCTGAAGGAAACTAATTTCTTTAAAAAGATAATTACCCGGTAAGCATATTTCAGGTCTGGGATTAAGATTTATATTTTTTTATCAGTATTTTGTACATTTTTAAGATAATTCCTGAGTGAATCCTTTAAAGTATTGCCTTATCTTATAGTCTTATTCTATACTGTCCTGTATTCTACTGTTCATTGTGGAATGATAATGTAAAATGTGAAAATTTAATATAGAGAAGGCATATTCCTCGGAGGAGTAAAATATTCCATTCTTATTAAATATGTATAGTAATATATATATCACAATATGGGCATGGTCTCCCAGTAACACAGAAAACCTTCACACAACATTATTCTGCATGTACGCAGAAAGCTAAGTAGACGAGGAAGAATAAACATCAGAATTGTTCTCTTCCTGTAATACTGTACTTTACTAACTAATTCTGCTCAGTTACTATTGGTATTCAACTACTGAATTTTAAAGCAATCTTCGATTCTTCAGTCTTACAGTTAAACAGGTGGTAAGAATATTCATATGTGTGAGTAAACTGGAGACAGTAAAAGGTACAAATGTTGGAAAATTTCTTTCATGGAAGATGTTTTTATGTGGCTATATAAAAAGGCTTTATATAGAGATAAAGGTATATATATCTACATTTGCATTCTTTACATAATGTCTGTGTTCCTTGGATGTACTTACCGTAAGCTTGGATCACACAATGTTTTAGAACTGAAAGACAACAACTATAAAATGACCTGAAAATCAGGTACAAAAAAATTTGTAAACCTTATTAAAAAAATTTTTTTTAATATTATTTAATGAAAGAGTAACTTTTGTTTCCCCTTTAAAAGCTTCCTCTTTGTAATATATGTAAACAAACTATCAAAGTTGTACAAATAGTTGTCTTGAAATATAGAACTCGCAAAGTAAAGGCTAAGTTTCATATAAAATTATAATTAACTGCTCAGATTACCTCAAAAGGAGAAAAAATAATCATATGACTAGTTGGTCTGAACCAAGAACTCAATTACATTATAGACTAACAGATAAAAGTTAAATATTACCGGGTGCCTAACAAATCTTTACCATGAGATCAGCGTTAAAATATTTTCTAATGCCATTTAAGCTGAATAGTTTTCAAAAGATTAAAGTAAGACTAACAATGTTTCCATTTTTTACAGAAATAATTTGTTCTTACTGTATATACTGTATTTGTTTCAATAAGTTTTCACTTTAAAACCGGAGTTAAAATAACTGTTACTTTTGAAAATGATTCACGTTAAAGAACACAAGAAAAATTAATGTTTTGGGCTCATGTATTTACTACATAATTAATTCCTTCCTCCACATAAAGCCAAGAATATTATTACAGCTTCTCTGTCCGCCCTTAACAACTATCCATTACATTAAAAATACTCAACATGAAGAGATTCAAGGGTAGCACAAAAATTCACAGATATAAAATCCATGACACGTTACTTAACTAATTTCAATGGCAACAAGAACTAGTCAGAACAAAGATACCATATATTATTCTCTTAAGGATTTGTAATATCACATCAGTGCTGACACATCAACACTGATGTAGCATGACGGCTCGGAGGGCGTAGAGAAGTTCAGACTGAAGACGAGCTTCCATAACTACTACACTGGTCTCAATCTGGAAAAAATAAAAAAAATAAAATAATAATAATAATAATAATAAAAATTTCTACAACCAGTACTTATAGTTAAAGCTTAAACAGAAAATTTACACGGTAGCATGGGTAGTGGTAGAGCATTAATTTAGTGATCTTTTGCTCATTTAGTCCCAAATTAAGGGACTCTAGCCATTTTAGTTATTGGACATTATAAGTGCATACTATAAATAATACAGGTGCAGGTGTACCCCAAAACTAACATATATAGGGACTGTGAAGAGTCGTTAGTTAGTGAATCAACAGTTATTGAAGCAATAAATCCCATAAGAACATAACAAACTCAAGGAGTTGGGGGCTGGCCACCCTCCAAAAACCCCATCTACCCTTGATATATATCTGTTGTGCACACTCTCAAGGAAGGAAATAAAGCAGACATATAAAGCAAGCACAATAAGTCTGAACTAAGGAATGTAAAGCACAAATTGAAACTGTTATTTACATGTGTTGAGGATGGTAGAGACAGTCTAGGGTAACAAGTTCAAGTCTCAAACACTCTTTACTCGTCCATCACCACTCTTATTACACTTTGTCACATCACATCAAGCGTTTAGGCATAATTGCATAACACACCAAGTCGGAAATAATAATAAAAAAACAAAAACAATAAGTCAGTGACACATGGTAAGTATAAACAAGAGCACAGAGGCAGTGCGCAGAGCTTTCTCGTGGCAAGAATTCCCACCATGCCACCAGCCGCCAAATTCAAAACAGCTCTGCTTCTCCTCTCCAGATCCTCAGATCTCCAGGGCATCAACTATACTTGTGGGGTATTTCCCCTATATTTAATCATCGATTATGTGAAGCAGGGGTTATTAGGGGCGTCGGTTTTTGGGGTATACCTGTATACAGTAATATGTTTTCACATGTACGCACTTACTGTTCATACGTTGGCGTTCCTAATCGTCTCGCCTTATTTCTTTACCTAGTGGTCAATTTATTAACATTAAATAGCATTACTTAAAACAAACATACAGGTATTCAATTTGTTTAAATAAGTTCAGTACAGCTACAACCAGGGTCTTATTTTCTTTAGTTTCTTGTGTAGAACCATCGTCACTCACGAAAACAATGACGTCTTGTCTCCTCATGTGTGTTTTAATATTCTACATATTATTAATGAATTGCATTGTTCATTTCACATATATAAATATTAATTCAATCAAATACACATTCAGTAACAAACAATTGTGAATCTTTTGGACATATTTTTAAGATAAATGACTATGTTTCCTTCAGTGCACACATATACATTGGGTGGCAAACACTGACAGCAATGTTGTCTCTTATCCTTTTGTGTGTTTCAATATTCTACGTATTAATGAATTGTATTGTTCATTTATCATATAAAACATTAATTCAATCAAATACATATTCAGTCATAAACAATAATGAATCTTTTGTACATATTCTTAAGATAAATGACGCGGTATCCTTAAATGCGCACGTATATGTTGGCGTTCCCAATCCATCTCTTTTTTTTTCTTTGCCATTAGTGGTTAGTTATTTTGATTGTTCCATTTATTAACATAAATAACATTACTTAAAACATATATATTAATTTTTTTTACATTAAATTTACTACAGTTACAACCAGGGTCTTGTTTTCTTCATTTTCTCGTGTAGAACTATCATCCCGGACTCCCGGCTGTAAACACAAACGAAAACAATGGGGTCCCATCTCCTCTTGTGTGACCATATTATTATTCATTTATATTGTACAAGGTGCATTCAGAAACATTATTTAAAGAATATAGTTTGCACTTTTCATTAATTGTATTGTTTTGGGGGGAAAGGAGGGTAAAAAGCCACACAAAAGATATGAAAAGGTCATACTTGGGAATGCATCTCATTGTATTGCTTTATTTTAATGGTAATTAAGGATTCGCAATAAAACGATTCACTTTACACTGCAATATTGGAAGACACAGTAACATCATTATTCGAGGCTTTACTGTACAGGTAAAGGAAATTACTGTCTCCAGAACGAATTGCTCCCTGTCCCAGCCGCGAAAATGCCGGCAACTTTAAAACTATCCACAGACATTCTTGGGTACATCCAGGGTGTCATCCGCAAATAATAGAGGACCACGAAATTAAAATCCACAAACTTGGAGGCCCCCCCCCCCTGTACATTTCTCCATGAAAACAATGATTTACTGTACAGCTCCTCCCCAACTTACGACCTACTCGACTTACGACCACCCGCACTTACGACCTGCCTCAGTCATACCAAAATTTTGTCAAATTACGTATTTTCGAGTCCCAACGTCAGTACACAGACAAAATTTTCGTTTGTAGTTCACTTTAAAATAGTTGGCAAGCTGAAAAGTGAGAGTTTTTGGTGCTGAGAATAAAAAGAGACACCCATTTTAGATTTTCTATGTATTATTTAAGCATTTTCGGCTTACAACCTGGATTTGGGTCCCTAACCCCGTCGTAAGTCGGGGAGGAGCTGTATATTAAAAGTGAGGTGCCGAGTGCTACAAGATACGAAGCGCCACCCCACCAAAACTGAGTTATAGTATTAACTGTACTCCCCAACCTTTCCTCTATATGCAGAATAACAAACTGTCCTGGTAACACAATATTTATAAGGCTGAGAGCCATATGAGTGAATATAGGTAAAAGAGTCTCTACAGCACATGATCTGCGCCTCCAGGCGGACTGAGGGCAGAGGGACAAGTGCCCATGGCCCCCAATCGTAGCCTCTTTTGCTCATAGCGACTCATTATTTTACAGTTTATTAGCCAATGGGAGTCCATGTTTCTACAAAAATGTCATAGGAATGCTGTGTAATAACACTTGAACCCTTTTTTTTTTCCAACTGGCAAAAAGGAGAGAGAGTGAGGGCCATTGAGAGAAAACTACACAAAACAGAGAGGGGAGGGTGAAAAGGTGTGGGAGTGAGGGTTGGTGACATGTGGCGTGTCATGTTCCGGCCTGTCAGAGTGACGAGTCTTAAGTAACTGCATTTTTTATTATAATTTTGGTAATACCTTGTATTGTTTGCTTTTATGCAAACAGTCCAATGGCCTTTGACTTTCTGGTGTGGTCTTAATACATTACTGCTTGCATGTAATGAAAATTATATCTCAACAATGGATATTAATGAAACTGCAAACATTACCCATCAAAAACAATGTAATTTTTTAAATTAATATGACTTAGTATCTACAAAACCAGGCTTAAGAGCTCTACACACTACCACTTGAATGAACCCAATATCTTCATTGGTTCAAAAGTTACATCATTTTGAATTTTTCCAAACTTTAAGAGTGTTTTTCTTGATTGTGATTTTTGCCGCTTGGTACCTTATCGCACTCGACTCCTCAAGTACTGTAGCTTGACCTTGTTCACATAATTATGAATATACACTAAGCCAAAAACAACTTTCAACAGTAGAGAGAAAATATAGAGAAAGATAGAGAGAGGAAGGAGATATGTACAAAATATTTAATTGGAAGAAATTCCTACAATTTACTTACCATGTGAGCTTGGACACTGTTTGTGGATGAAGGACTTGAGTGAACATCAGCAAGGCTCTCTGGATAACAACAAGCTGCCTTAACAAATGCCTTAACTTGAGGATCCAAATGTTTATTCAGGTCAGCATAATCACAGTCATCATGGTGTATACCTAACAACCACTGTTGGAGAAGAATTAATATATATATATATATATATATATATATATATATATATATATATATATATATATATATATATATATATATATATATATATATATATATATATATATATATATATATATATATATATATATTGTACAATGATAAAACAATCTAAAAATTACCATATCATCCTCAGAGCACAAACCACTACTCTGCATCTTGCATCTCAACCAAAAGTGCTTCAGATCTGAATGATGTAGAGAGAGGGATCCATCTAGGTCTCCATTAAGGTGCACAATGGGGAGTAAAGCACTGGTACGGTAAGTGAGATGGAAATGATTCACCTCTTTTACAGCCAGCTTAGAATTTTGACCAACTTTTGAGAAATATTTCCTGTCTAAATAAATTCTTCCTTGACCAGCTCCCAACCTTAGTGCCAAGTTCCTCAAGACTGGTTTAAAATTCTGATATATTTTTGTCCTGTACAGCAGTGATTCTCAAACTGGGGTCCGTGGAAAGTTTTTGAGAAATAGTGCGTTTAACGTTTGTGAGAGATTTGACGATTCCAATTCGCAGGATATTTTGGATTTGGGTTGAAATGAACAAATGCTGTGGATTATGGTTTCTTTGATTATTGACAATATTTGTATGTGCCATGGTATATAAGGGGTCCTTGGTGGAAAAAAGTTTGAGAACCCCTGCTGTACAGTACCCATTAAAAAAAATAAAATAAAAAATTCAATAATATTTTTTTGGGATCAATGTACAACCATTATACATGATACACCTACAGCCAGACTTCTTATAAAGGACATGATGCAACTACAGCTAGACCTCTTATAAAGGACATGATACAACTACAGCTAGACCTCTTATAAAAGTTATGATACATCTTCAGCCATATCTCTTATAAAGGACAAGATACATTTCTAAGGAGTGTCCATGAAGTGATTAATCTGTTATAAAATGTCATTATAACATGGTGCATTTTGAGATGTATTCCCGAGTGTCAATTTTTACCCTATAATGGTACAGGAGACCTTCCTTGGGTAATAGAAATGGCTCTGCAGATGTTATTATGGCTTTTTTTTTTTTTTTTAGAAAATGAAGACACTGTTAACTTAAATAATATATGAAACTAAATTTAACCAACATTCACCAGTTAATTTTGTCGTAGCTTGCTGTTTTGTCTATCACCACTGTCTCGCTCTTATTGCTACCTGTATTTCATAATCAGTCCTAAAATACCTCACACACATGGACATGCACCCTCTCACATAGACACAGAGATGTTACCTCAATAAATGGTACACAACTATGTAGCACAGCCCTGCAACACTCCAAAACATAATGCTCTAAGGGCATGTTAGACACTAATTACATAGTATGAAGTTAAGATTGAACAAAACTATGGGGAAGTTTGTAGAATGGAAAATTTTATGAAGAAAAATAATTTGAAATAATGAGAAATAAATAAGAGAATCTGAAAGCAAGTGTAATGTCCACTTAGTGGAGATGATGAGTGAGGAAGTCATGGTGACCAGTAAAGTGAGCAATGAGGCTAGTAAGCTAAGTACAACAGTTGATGGAGTTCTCAATATACAGCATTCTGAATAAATTCCTGCACTTACTACCCTAAAGGGAGAAGCATTGCATCTTGAAATGGTGCAGCTCACTCACCACTTTGTGCTGAGTGTAGTGGGTTCCTTAGATGTGTGGGCTCACTCACAAGCCCCTTGAGCCTTACCACAGAAATCAATGTTAAAGAGCTAATAAAGTTTTATATTTTAACACAAGTGAAGTGCTCCTAGCCAATGATTAGTCACACTCTGATGTGACAGATAAGGCTTAACACTTATTACTATTAATGACCGACACAAGTTATGATTCAACAGAATGATGCCTTCAGTACGGTACATGGTATCCCATATCTTCTATACACAATCCTTTTGATATATATATATATATATATATATATATATATATATATATATATATATATATATATATATATATATATATGTATGTATGTATGTATGTATGTATGTATGTATGTATGTATGTATGTATGTATGTATATATATATATATATATATATATATATATATATATATATATATATATATATATATATATATATATATATATATATATATATATATATATATATATATATATATATATATATATATATATATATATATATATATATATATATATATATATATATATATATATATATATATATATATATATATGTGTATTAAAAAGTTATTTTAGATGCCCATCTATATATTGCTTCTTCCAATGGAAAATTGTTGGAGCTGGTCCTTGGCTGCAATTTGGAATCTGCTAGAAAATGTTATATTTCATATACTGTGCTGTACTCTAAGTAATTAATTCTTATGCATTCATTACCTGGACATAATTCCACAGAGCTTTTGTTGGGAGTGGCAAGGTCTTCGCATGTGTTTTGTCACACTGAGTCTGACCTGACACTGGAATAGTTTCTTGATTTACATTTCCTTTCTTGGGAGGCTGTTTTTGAGGACTTAAATGGGTTGATGAGAGGGCTGATGTGAAGCGTTCATCTAGGAAGGCACCAACCTCTCCTAAAAGCCGTGAGCACATTGCATATCCATGATCTTGCCAATTGTACTCCTGTAACAAATAACAGTACTTTAATTTCAAAATCTAAATTTTCAACATTAACAATCTACCCGGGAACTATAATGTGCTTAATAAGAATCCCATTAACTCTCATCCTTAGGCAAATTTCAAAACCCAGCCCAGTGATGGTTGAGATAGAGAGCTCCAGTAACCTAAGGACCAAGGCTGTGCTGGATAACAGAATATTCCATTAGATAAAGAGTTGATATATACAGCACAATATGCAGCAACTGTCGAGAAAAAAAATCCATTCTAAAAGCACCAGAGCCTACAGGTAGTTTCCAAATTTGCTGATTACAGAATTTTAAATTCAACAATAGGTTTCGATACTGTATACTTACATGGACAGAAAAAGATGGGATGCGGGATTCATCATTGCCATTAAAGTCTTCATAGGTTAAGGTTGGATTTACTGTAAGGTGAGCATATGCTCGTATTCCATGTCTGGTACTGTCTCCTGCTTTACCCTTTTTAGTTTGTGATCTGAAATTTAAATTATACCATATTATTTATGTAAACATACTGCATGTCTTGCATGATCTTGGGGGCAGGTTTGGTGCAACTCCCTCCTATTCTAGAGATGTGGGGCCAGTACCTGTAACCCTATCTTCTGGTACTGAATGGAAACAAACGCAAATTTACGTGGGATATTAGAATCTGTAAAAAATAAAAGAATATATATATATATATATATATATATATATATATATATATATATATATATATATATATATATATATATATATATATATATATATATATATATATATATATATATATATATATATATATATATATATATATATATATATATATAACTTTTACTTCTACTTGAATAACATTTTGCCAAAGTAACAATACTTTTACTTCAGTAACAAGTCCGGTACTTTTACAACGCTGACTAACTCACGGGGACGCAATTTTTTTTATTCTCTATGTTTTTGACCTTATTATAATAATTTATTTTATTTTTATTCTTACATTCTATATGAAAGATTGTGTCCATTTAACAAAGTTAAAAAAATTAGAAAATTATGTTTGTCTCCCAAAAAATTACTTGTAGTGACAACTGGAGATTCACAACTTACTACTGTACACATACATATCATGTAAGGTAAATGAAAATAAACCTTAATTTCGTATAAATTCATTGTTTTTGTCCTCATTTGGATAAATTTATCAGTTTTAGATCTATTTACAAACGATTTGAGTTATATAGACATTGTTTAATCTTTACAGCAGCAGGATATAACACTTGTCTGGGCTCTTCAGGGGGGCTCAGGAATGGAACCCATTTTTTCCCACAAGATGTTAATATCAATACAGGTTGACAATCCTTTATCCGAAATCCTTGGGGCCAGAGGCATTTCGGTTTTCGGAATTTTACGGTTTTCAGAATGGTTATTTTTTTTTTTTTTTTTTTTTTTTTTTTTTTTTTTTTTTTTTTTTTTTTTTTTTTTTTTTTTTGTGTGTGTGTTAGCCCACCCGGGCATAGATCACTGACCCACATTGGGGCCTGGGGGTCTAAAATATAATAAAAATTATAATAATGATAATAATAATTCATAGGTCTAGGTTGTGTTTCTCACTTTTGATCTTTTATTCATTCTTGTATTTCTTTACTGTATTATTATTACAGTATTATTGTTATTATTATTATTATTAATTTTATTATTATATTTTATTATTATTATTATTATTATTATTATTATTATTATTATTATTATTATTATTGTAATCATTATTATTTTATTTTGGTGTATAATTATTAAAAAATTTATTTACTATGAATAATTATTATTATTATAATTATTATTACTATTACATTTTTGCCCCCCAGGCCCCGATGTGGGTCAGTGATCTGTGCCTGGCTGGGCTAATAATCCCTGTAAAAAAAAAAAAAAAAGCCCCACAAAAAACTTTCGGTTTTCGGAATTTCGGATAAAGGGTTGTCAACCTGTATATGATCGATCATCTAGTGAAGGCTTTATTGAGGTCCCTAACCCCATCATATAACGGTCATTATCTCTATATAAAAGTCATGCATCTGTGATTTTTTTATGCATAATTTCCGAGTTAATATTCAAATGGCAGAACAAGTAAAATACATAACCCCGTAACTCAGGTACAGTACATACAGAATTAAGTGTGAGTAACATACAGCACTGAAATATATCTTACCTGGAGATCAATTTGCAGTTTACATTGGAGTTGGTACCATGGGGAGGTTCTGGACAACCCTGTCTGCTTTGCAAAGCTGTTGTGGTAGGTTTACCATTGCTGCAGTCTTCTCTTTCAACCACTTGTCCTAAAGAGATAAATGCACAATAAAATAATTAATTACAAGTAGCTATTTAAGAAAAAAATAACAATGGAACAGTTTCTGGCTGGCATATACACGTACATATATTATACAGTGACCCCTCCGTTAACGAACTCAATCCGTTCCAGAAGGTCGTTCGTTAACCGAAAAGTTCGTTAACCGAAACCATTGTTTCAATGGGTTTTTGGGTAATTGGTTCCAGCTCACCAAAAATTTCCTAAATTCAACAAAAATGGTAGAAAAGTTCACTTACTTTGAGGTGTGTATGTAGAAGGCTCCTGGATGATGATGATGATGATGATGATGGGATTTAGAATGGGGGTGGAGGAGAAGGCAGAAGAGAAGGCATTGGGGTGGAAGAGAAGTCACCCCATGGCGCCATTTCACCCATAAAATTTTAGCTCTCTTGGTGTAATTCAAGATTATTTTTTTTAAATCAACACTGCACTGCATTATATATTGTCAATATGTAAAATATATTTCAAAATGACCAATAATTTGCTTGGAAACACAGAAAAAAAGCGTTTAGTTGAAGAGAGTCACAAGCAAGATGTTACCTCCAGTGAAAACAGAGAGAGACTAACTCCTGTTTGCTGTGTTAAGAGGCTGGATGCCGAGCATTAAACTAGTCACTTTACCTTCAACTATGTTCAATAATTGTTAAAATGACTAAAAAATTGAATATTAAACTTTTAAAATTATTGAATAGTATAAACTTCTTGATATTTACTAAAATAGTAAGGAATTTAAGCCCTAGAACTGATTAATGTATTGGCGGACTGATACTAAAGCTAGTTGCCCGGTCAGTGCAAGCGAAAACATGTTGAGGTCGGTTCGTAAGAACTTCGTTAACCAAATTTTTTTTCGTTAACCAAATTGAAGATCCTTATGGAAGGCAGTTCGTTAATCGAAATTACGTTAACCGAGGTGTTCGTTAAACGAGGGGTCACTGTAATTACCTTAGATAAATAACCACTATGTGATCTCCTTTTATCTTTATTTTTCTGTTAAGAGTATCCTAAGTGCAGTGGGTACAGTAAGGTTTTACTCTACCAGATTCTGTAACACAAGCACTCAGCCTCACCAAACTTCTTTAAATCTTTAATATCTATTCTACCAGTTTGTTATGGTATCCACTTTTAAGTAACCATCAGTATCCACAGCTACCGCAGGAGGTTTCTAACCCAATGCTGGAGAAAAGTTAGCTGCATCAAGTATATCAAGTGGTTTGTGGTTCATATTGTGTGTTTCATTGTGAATAAGTTCCTCAAGAAACAATTTGTTATCATGTACCACACTCAGATCCTTTTCCCTTTCTAACCTCTATAAATCAATTTGCCTATTTTCATTCTTCATACTACAGGTACATACAGTATATACAATATGGCTATCAACTGTGTTATTAATATTGTAGTCATCACTTAACACACTCAGGGAAAAGAAGGCTGAGGAGGCAGTCACACCCCTCATGGTCTGGGTGTAGTCACTCAACTCACTGTGTTGCTAATGTTCAAAAGTATTTATGCAAATATTAATAATAATATTGTAAATAATGGATTTTTTTTATGATCCTGAAGTTAATCAATTCATCTACAATGCATTAAAAATTTTCTTTAAATAAATATTTATTTAAAAAATTGTGATGAATAATACATTTTACATTCAGAAGACTTTACATTGTTCTATGCTTGTGTATGAAAACCTTGTAGGTTAACAAACTTCATGTGCACTTTTACATTGCAATGAATCTGGGGGACTAATCGTCTTCTCCAATTACAGGGTACGCTGCTTTATACAAGTTCATTTTGTACCTGCACAGTGTACTGTACAGTACTGTATAGTTCTGTAGTATAATCACACTTCAGTATGAAATATCTAGAGGTGCAATTGTATATTATGTTAATTCTTTTCAACTAAGAACCTTTGGCTACAATATCTCACTTTATTTCAAGTTTTGTTTGGTGTCAAGTAAGTTATAGAATAAATTTGGGTGTTATCTTGGCAGCCATGAACAAAGTCCATTTTTCCCACATGCAATCTGAATCACCATCTACAATGTTTTCTAGGAATGTTGCCCCCATAGAGGGTGAGATAATTTATATTTCTAACATAAATTCTACCACCTCCACTGGATTATGGCCACACTTAAGCAATAAACCACTTTACTGGTCACAAGTGTTGTCAGTAGTGATGAACATTTGAATGATGTGATGTTCTTGTACCAAGGGCTGACTAATGTATGCTTGGTTTATTGGAGGTTTGGATTTAACAACCAAATCTTAACCCAAATAAATCCAATAAAGTGCAGCCTTACTGCATTACTTTTTACCTTCATCTTTCTTTGAAGATCTGGGAGGGTTAGAGAGTCCACAGCCATGTAGAAAGGTAGCCAGGGCATGGAAGTGGGTCATGATACAGAGAGCCTGGCAGAGTTCACCAAGAGACCAGCTTTCTTCACCTTTTGTTAATTCCTGCAGTGATAATAGACCACAATGTATTTGCTTTAAGTAATATATAAATGTAATTCCCTTCCTATTTTCTCATCAAAGGGTCTCTTTTATCTAACCAAAATCATATATTTAAAATATTTATGAACAATTCTCAACACTGCTGTACATACACTGACATACTGTACTACAGTAATACTAGGGTACTACAGTAATATTATACTGTACATGTAACTAGCTACACTACTTCTGTACAACCAGTGGTACTAACCTGAATATGTTGTGGCATAAGAAGCCAAGGACGATGTGCTAATAGGTTATTAATAGGGACCAGTGCAAAAATTTTAGGTGGGGCATGATGTAATCCAGCAATCCAACGAATATCTCCTCCAGAATTACGAAAGTCTGTGAGCAGTGCTTGCATCAACCACCCAACTTCATGGCGACACACAGCCTATAGAAGAGCATTAATCATTTGTACATGTTAAAAAGTTTTTCATGATACTAATAAATCATATCAAAGATTAGGTCATCATAAAATGATCTTTATACAGGAAGTTGTCGGTTTATATCTGGGTATGTGTTCCAAGAATACATAATATAAATATGAACATCATAGATAGAACATGTTTTCCCATAAACCTTGTGTTATAATTTGGAAATACATTAATGGGATATATTTTCAGATACAATAACCTAACTTAAACTTCACTTAATTAAATACTGTACAATAGAGGAATTACACAAAAATTAACCCCATCATGGTTTTTTGACCCAAATTGCATTGCTAAGAGCTCCCGTGCTGGCGTGACCCCTCCCGCTCAGCCATATCTCACACTGAGAGCACCCTTCACAAAAGCAGAAATGTGGGTACAGTGGACCGGCCCTATCAACCATCTAAGTTCCTCCCACTAGCCTCTTGGGTTGGCAGAAGTGTCTCTAAGGGTGCAATTTGGGTCTGGATCGCTCTACCAAATGTCGACTTGAATGGAAAAACTGTTACTGTTGTATGAAAGACCACAAGGGGTGAGATTTCCAACCATGGCCAGGAATACCAGAGGATTAATGAAATCAATACAGAACACTAATGAAATGAACACAGAAACATGATTAAATGAACACAGACACATGGACACTTACCAAATTAAAACCAAGATTGCATACACCTGGGCAGATGTAACTGCAGGAGTATTTAATTTAAAATTAATTTTGTCATTTCACCACTTAAAAGCTTACTGGCCATTCAGGCAGTTAGCCTGTTCTTTGCTACATTATTTTGAACTTTACAGGAGGAAACTGTAGTACCTGAGGGAAACCTGTAATGTTTTGGTAGGGTTACACTGGATAACACCCTTCTTACATGTGTTCACAGGTTACCACTGTACCATCAACACTTGCAGTAGCTACAGTTTCCACTTATGGGTAAGGGTCCTTTTTCAGATCAAATCTTTAGGTTAAGTTAGGGAGGCCAACTTAAAAATACATATTATTTCCATGCAAGTGCATTAGTTAAGGCATTCTGAAAAGGGGGACATGCTGTGAATAATGCTATAGACCTTGAATCAAAATTGAATAAAAAAAAATTATGTGTATCCAAGCTGAAGGTGACTATTTTGAGATTTTTTTTGTAAACTTAACTATATTTTTGCAGCACATATTCAATAAAAAAATTAAATTATGTGCAAATCACTCTTAAATTTCAACTACCCATTCTTTAAATACAGTTGAGAATTGGATCCCTGTTCATAGAACATTTATGACAGGGTATGACCTCAAAAATAGTTCATGAGGTGCTGACATAGTTATGGGACACCCTGTATACTGCATACAGTATACAGTATATACAGTATACAGTATATACAGTATATACAGTATTCATTTACAGGAATTTAATTTTCTGTGATTACAACAAAAATAATGGAGTTTGACTGCAATAACGAAAAAGGGAGTAATTTAGGTTACTATGGTTACCACACAATATAGAAACTGCAGTACCTGTACCAATTTTCCCTATACTGTACAGTATAAGGCAAGTGCAGTCAAACTCCATTATTTTGTGGTGTAAACACATAATTAAATGACTATAAATGGAACAAGTCATTCATCACTTGAAGACAAGTGTTTACAGTGTATAGTACAGGATATTCTGTATTGTGATCGAATACTTCATTATGACCTTTAGTTTCAGTACTATCAACAAAAAGAGAAAGAAAAGTAAAATATATGCCTGGTGGTATTCAGAATAAAAGCCACGCTTTTATTCTGAATACCACGAGTATGAATCTGTGCATGATCAAGTCAGGTATTCCTCCAGTGCAAGACATTACCGCAAAGAGGAGATGCAAGTTTATGAAATCAAGACATGAGATAATGGACATGGAACAACCTCTTCATTTTGTATATGATTTATGTAGGATAGCAAATACACCGGGATTTAGATTCAGGGCGAGAGCAATTACATTAGACTGTAACACAAACCCATTAGACAGAGTGACGAATCTGGTAACGGAGAGGTCAGCTGGTGCTACAGAATTTGCTACAAATATACCCGATCTGAACCCTTTATGATAGTGCATGAGGTATACTTAAGTAAGAAATTTATCCCGGATTTTCAGCGCGAGTCGTTCACCAGGCTGAGGCTAATGTCACACAGCCTTAAAGTAGAGATAGGCAGGTGGAGTTGCACACCAGCAGAGTTGAGATTATGTCAGTGCGACGACAGTCGTGTACAAAGTGAACGACATGTGCTGATCGATTGTACGCTCTCTACACGCTATCGTGAAAGGCATCATATGCTGACTTTCTCCAGTATCAGTGAACTCTTAAATGAAAATGTATATGTGCCTGAATTATGCAATTATGTACACGAGATACTAGGAATCTATAGTTAAGTTTGAAATTGCCCCTTACATGTTATGTTTTGATTTAAATTATTTTGTTGGACAAATGTATTTTGAATTATTTGTACTGTATATATTTACCATGTATTTATACTTTTGTCAATAAATAACTACTACTACTAATGTGTGTGTGTGTGTGTGTGTGTTAGACGTACCAGAGCAGCAACATAGAGACGCCAGGTGTGGGGTAAGGGGCCATCACCATGGAGGAGGTGGGCATGGCTACGGTACCAGGTGTCACCATAGTCACCCAGGCCGCCCAGCACACCCACTACCCGCTCTGCCCACCATCCGTTCTCCTCTTCTTCATTCCCTTCTTCCTCATTATTCTCACCTTTTTCTCCCTCAGTCTCATCAACTCTCTGTAAACCACAACACAATACTGTACCGGTATACCTTACAGTCTTGAATTTATTATACTATACAATATAATATACTGTATGTACAATACAGTATATTAAAAGCTCATTTTCTCATAATAAATGGCATACAACACATATTGCTACTAAAATCTGGTGTAATACATTGTTAGTACAGTAAAGAAACAAAAGAGACCTTGTTAGTGGGAACAAACTGCTGTGACCCAGTAAAATTTACCTGCTGGAGTTGTGAGTGTTTGGCGAGTGAGTGACGTGGAACATGGCAGGACAGAGTGTGAGCCAGATGGTTCTGTCCCTGTCCAGCTTGCCCCTCGCCCCTACCACTCTGCCTCTGTTGCTCCCCCTGCTGCTGCTGCTGTGCTTGTGATAGGTGCACTGGGCCCAGCTGCACTTGCTGTGTCTGTTGGGGAGATGATGCTGTTGCAGAAGTTGTGGTTGCCTTGCTCACTTGGGTTTCAATGGCTGCCACCTGTAAGATGATAAGAATTGTGTAACATTCACTGAGGACCACATTCCACTGTTGCCACCACCCTCACTAAACACCATTGCCAATTAAACACAGAAGATATAAAAATTCAAAATATTAGGAAAAAAGTCTTCTGCCATTGACATAAAATGGTCTTTTACGTGTAAACTGAATCAATATGATTGTAGGGTGAAAAGTTTAGTCTTTATGCTTATTATAAAACTGAACAAGTGTAAAGTATAAGTACAGTACTGTGCTGTACATGTAACTATTTGGTAAGAATAATTCAACCTGAGCATTTCTTGAAGCACCATCACAACCCGCATTAATGCTGGATAAAGCTGTAAACAAAGTATCTACCGGTACTGTACTTAAAAAATAATTCATGCCACAGAAGCTCTCTCTGAGATTTACTATGGCATGAATCTCACATATGACAAGACACTAAGCCCTTCCTTGTCACTTTATAGTGCGGCCTCTCCTGTCATCCCCCCCCCCGACACATTCTTTCTGACCTAACAGCCATTATCCCAGGCCAAGCAGCAAACAACTCACTCAACATCCTTTTCTGACTTTAACTTCCTTGTTTACCTATATTCACTGGAGTACTTAAAAAAGTGGCACCATTTTTCTGAAAACTTTTACAGCAGCCTTGGCACAAGATTCAAAATCACTTAATTGATATGGAAAAGAAATAACCAGGAACTGCATGTGTTGGAAGATGCATAAATCTCTCCCACCCTTAAGTAAAAGACAGCAAAGCAAAATGCATAGTTTCAAAACAACATCTAGATAAAAAAATGGTGATACAAAAACTTTTGTTACACACCTAAACTAGGTATATACTGTAGCTAGTTATTTCACAGATTTTGGTAGAGAACAAATTTTCCTTTCCCACAAAAGCAGCCCAAATCCACCTCAGGAAATGTAATTTTATGCTTTTTTTCCAGGCTTTTCCTCCTTACTAATTCTAAGTTCAGTCTGATTCTAAATATGGAAAATAGAGTGCAAATTAATGCAGATAACTCAAATATATTCTTTGAAACATTTAAATATACTGTATATGTTAACAATAACCTAAAGCGATAAGGGAGAGACAATATATGATTGCAAAAGTTTGTAGGACAAAAAAATATATTTGGTCAATCAATCATGTGTCACCATGATGTTTGGTGATTGGCAACCACGGTCCTCCAGAATAAATATTTTCTTTATTTATAAAATTTTCCATATATATATATAATGCAGTCACACTAGATGCATTACACCACCCTGTGTGCACGCACACACACACACACACACACACACACACACACTAGGGTGATACAAAGGAACAGACACAAGATAATGGCTTGACGGCAAATATATAATTATTGCAATGGTAACTTTTATCTACATGACAATATATGATATAATGGTTTTGATGGTAAGGTAAGTGTAACAAAAATATTCATATTTGGACAATAGATATTTTTCAAAGATGATTTAAAGGAAGGGAGCATAGTCTTTGTTCGGATGGGTGGGGGTAAGGCCCAAATGCAAGATCAGCCGTGGTGTACACCATGCCATCGTATCCCGGCGGTGGTAATACAATGAAGTGAAAATTTTTTGATTATTCAAGATGGGCCATGGTGGTACCCGACTGTCGTTTGTTGTTACTACGTCATCGTAGTGTAGTCAGGTGTACCAACTGGCGGAGGACTTGGGGGTTGGTATGCTTGCACCCTGAAACGTTGTCAGTGGCACGAAACGTTTGCTCTTGCTACACGATTTAAAAGCATAAAAAACTTGAATCCCAAGCTAAGGTGCACCTCATTTTCCTATTTTCTTGGATTATAAGCCAATTCTGGGAATAAAATACGATCATTTACAGTGAATATAGGTAAATAAAGCCCGTGACAACCATAAAAACGTAGGAATTGAGTGTAATATCTGTTCCTTTCTTCTTTATCCTTATTAAATCTAACAGTAAAGTTATAAGTTTTTCATGAACTTGGGGTTGGGTGAGTGTAATAAAGAGAACTATGGCCTGTTCTGTGGATGAAGTCAGTAGAATATACCAAAGTACAGTACAGTGGCGTATGCTATAACGAACGGATCCTACTACGAATATTCCTATAACGAATGGTTTTACCTATAAAATTGAGAATGCTATAACGAACGAAACTCCTACAAAGAACATTATTTAAAATTTTTTTTTTTTTTTTTTTTACTAATTTATTGTTTTTTTATTACAAGTATTAATGATATTCTTTTTTTCAGGGGTTTAGATGCATATTTATGCACTTTTTTACAATTTTTACAATTTCATATTATATTTTTCAGTGTTAAGTGGTTGTATTTGGGGGCCTGGAACGGATTAATCCTATAACGAACGAATGCTATAACGAACAAGGTTCTAGAACCAATTAGATTCGTTATAGCATACCCCACTGTATTAGGTATTATAATTTTTTTATGACAGTGATGAACTCACTGTACAGATGAATTGGGATAAAATCTTGAAAAAATATCACAATAACTGTTAGTTTTCTATCAAACAGGAAATTATCTTTATACAGGTACCAAAATTTTTACTTTCATATTAGACAAGGCCAGTTATCTACAAGATATGAAAACTTGAGATAATGTTTCCTCCTTTTCTCCACCTGATTATAGTAATGCAATAAATACCCTTTCAAAAAAAACAAGACATGAACACTTTCCCAATGTCAGGAGTAAAAATGTATACAATATGTTAAGACATGGACTAAACCAGAAGTCGGAGAAAAGTCTCTGCTGTTTAAAAAGTCTTTTATTTGGAAAAATATTACATGTAAATAATGTATATGGATCCTCACCAGCGAGCCTTCATATAGTTAGTGTGCAGACATTTGTTTAC
This sequence comes from Homarus americanus, assembly GCF_018991925.1. NCBI lineage: Eukaryota > Metazoa > Arthropoda > Malacostraca > Decapoda > Nephropidae > Homarus > Homarus americanus. The sequence goes on along the minus strand of NW_024712526.1, from coordinate 5,429,983 downwards.
AAGGCATATACTCAACTATTATGGAAATGAAGACATGTTAGGTTAGATTAGGTTCATCTTGTGAGCAAATGTCATGGAACCCATATACAGTAGGTACAGTCATGAAATTCTACCAACTAATCAGAGACTAATAATATTAAACATAGAACAAGATGATAATTAAATGGTTTAAAAATATCTTCAATACAGTCTGCAATGTTAATTGCAAATCATTCCTGCATTTTTTAATGTTTAATATAAACTGTAATAATTATAAGGATAAAAATACAATGATAATGCTTATTTCAGAATATAGCCTTTATTAAAAGCAGGATATGGTATAATATATGGGTGATCAAGAGTAAAGTATTTTAAAAGGAAAATCATCCACAAATTTCACAAATAAATTAATACGTAATATCCACGCATGTATGCAGTGTAAAATAAAAAAAATAATAATAATTAAGGCATACAGTACGTTATGATTTCTCCACGGTATATGTTCAGAAATTCCAGAAACTGCATTTTTTCTGGTCTATGAGTAATTTGGGGATTTTATGGAAAGTCTCCAAATATTTCTGTTCTGAGTCTGCTAACCAGCTCCGAGGTTAGGTTAGAAAGCAAATTCCAAAATCTTCCCTAGGAACCGGAAAAATTCCCCATCAATCAATTGATACCAAGATATATTTTTTCAGTATTGGTGAAAGGTGAATAGTCAGCTGTATCTCTACCTGTAAGTGAAAATAAAGTCATTAATACCTGTATTGTGTTAGTTAAATTTGCGAATTCTGAAACATCTATATTTAAGAGGGTTAATATTTATAAGTTTCCAACATCTAAATATTGAGGGTAATTTTGTCTGTTAAAAAAAAAAAAAAAAAATTCCAAAGGAAACTCAGATTTGTTTGGTTTGATATGCAACACACTAAAAAAAATTATATATTTTTTTTAATGTATTGTACTGTAGTGTATATTGTTATGGTGACTCCAAAACTTTGATCCTTTTTTTTGGAGAAATTCATAGAACAAAAATTATAACCCCTTTAAAGTTGTAATGATCTATATAAAAATGTTAGCCTAACCTACCTAACTTAACCTAACTGGAAACTGACTTAACTATCAAAAAATAAAGTACAGTATGCTGTCTTTCATATTTTAAAGGTTGGATTAAGGACAAATTCACTTAGGTTAATTTCTGGTTACAGTTAATTAGTCAAGTCTGACATATTTCTGTTGTCATCATTAGAATGTATGTATATCACATTTCTTGAAGATTCATAATTTCATTATCTTTGAATATTCAAGAATTGTAATATAAAAACAATTAACGGTAAAGGGAGTCATACCTGTGATTACTTTCTACAATTATTACATCTAGCTATAATTGAGTGGAGCATCAAGGTGAGTTAGGTAAGATACAAGGAGTTTAAAGATGAAAACGTATTACAGTCTCTCCTCGACTTACGACGGTGTTCGGTCCCGACGACCAGGTCGTAATACCTGAAATATTGTTATTAAATATTATCATCAATGACTTCTTTTGGTATTAAAAATACAATTTCGTGCTAATTTTTTTCCTCTTACATAAAGTAGCTTTAGTGTATAGGGTGAAACATCTATCATGAAGTGATTGTCATTTGAACTTTACGGAGTCTGAATTTGTAAAAAAAATGACTAATGTTTTTTTGATCTACTCATAATTAATTTGGTAAAAAATTAATGTTTAGGTCATCCACCTATTTGGCATTTGAAAAAACATAATTTCAATGTCACCAAACCTAACCTAACCCAACTTAACTAATCTAACGTAACCTAACTTAACTGGTAAAAATCGGTCAACTTAAAATCATTAAATTCGCTGGATGGCCAAAAATATAATATCATCATCAATTCTATTTACTTTAGAAGGACTTGTTCATTTTTGTTGAAATCATGGACATACTGTCAATGGCAAAGTTAATTAATATCACCACTCCAACTGTTGGCCCAAACAAGTCGTAAAGTAGTTCTTTCTTGTAATACACTGAGTCACTAAGGGAATAAAAAAATAAAACATGAATTTAGGTCACTGAATTTATCTTATTTGAAGAAAATTGTGGTTAAACTGATACACAATGAAACATGCCTGGGAAGTACCTGGCACAAGTTACCTGGCATATTTGGACTTATTAAAATATGAAAGCTAGGCTAATAAGTAATTATACTAAGGAAACAATTATTTTGGTAGTGCTGGACGGTTATTAATTGCCCTCATTACGAAAATTGGGTCGATATTAATTCTGATAAAGGACGTCATTCACCATCCCAGAGGAAGCTGTTCTCACCACTCTTCAAATAGACCATTTACGACTTTTTTTTAGTTTAATTTGATTTAAATACATTTCTACACATAAATTAGTTGTATTAGTTATCTTAAAGGCTTACCTTTTATGATGGTTAGGCGAATTTGGAGGATATAAACGGCGATGAGACAAGTAGAGGCTGGCGGCATTTTTCGTACACAAACACTGACTGCTTTTAAAAAGAACAATACAATTCTGCATGTGCTGTTCTATATGGAGTATATCGTATTACAAATATTATTCCTTCGCAGATTTATACACTTTATGTCCATCCAAATCAATTTTCTTTCTTTTGGTTTCAAAAATGTTTCCCTCGTAGTTTTCACGAAATTTCCCCATGTTCCAATAACGAATCGTACATATTTTTCTTTTTATTTTAGCCCAAAACGCTTCTTGCATAACAACCATGGGAGTACTACAGCATGGTATACACCACGGCTGATCTTGCATATGGGCCTAAATACTATGCGTCACACCACAGTACTTCATACAAGTGTCACAAAGTTGTATCGCTTATTAGTAGGACAGAACGTTGTAGCATACACGATAAAATTTATACACTAAACTACTACCGGTATGATTGTCACAAAGTTATAATAAAACTGAAATATCATAAAAAGGTAGTGCTAAAAATAAGTCACAAAAACATTGCACAACATTATACAATACAAGCGAAACCGTGGAGCCACTTGGGTTGCCATTTTTGTTTTATCCTTGATTGCTCAAAGGTCAAGGTCATTATTAACAAATATATATACAGTATATATACTGTATCGTTAATAATTATATCTCGAAAAGTACTGGATAAAAACTCTTAAAATTTGGCATGGACTCAATAGGACCCCCTCATTGCTCCATGAAATAAAAACTCAAATGAAATTTGTCGTACGTGCGAGTTTTTCAATTCGCTGCAAAACCGTGGCTGGGGCCTTCTCTGATATCCGAAATGTCTGGTGACTGACAATATGTTGTGTGGTGACAATAATGGTATAAGTCACCACCATCTTCCACTTATTAGGTACGTTATTATATAGTGATGATGGTGATGCCACCATCCATATAGTATAGTATGTTGAGTGGTGGTGATGGTGACGCCACAATTCTTAACATTTATTAGCTACCTAAAATATGTTTAGTGATAGTGACGCCACCATCCTCAACACTCACGATGTTAAATGGTGTTGATGGTGACACTGGCTCCCCCCTCCCCCCCACATATTATGTCGCCGCCGCCACCTACTAGACCAGAATCATGTGAGAAAAATGGTGTGGTGGGCGGGGATTACACCGGACAGGTCACTTAACCTTGTTGCTTGGCGCAGGTCCCCCATTGCTTGCTGGCTCACACAACCTCGGTTTCACCTTACACTGTCCTCTCCTGAGAAAAACACGAGGGTACAGTCAGAAGCAGTAGCCGCAGCCAGTGAAGGCCGATACTAGCACACGTAACATCGCCAGCCACGATAGTTCCAAAAATACAAGCAACGTTTGGTTAACTTAGGCTAACATATGACCCGTTTCCGTATCAGACCATCTTCTCCCTCACCCCGCCACCTTCTCCCCCATCCCCAACTTCATCTTCTCCCTCAACCCCGCAACCTTCTTCCTCACCAAGACCATCTTCTCCCTCAACCACGCCACCTTCTTCCTCACCAAGACCATCTTCTCCCTCAACCCCCGCCACCTTCCTCACCAAGACCATCGTCTCCCTCACCCCCGCCACCTCCCTCATCCCCAGCGTCATCTCCCCACCCTGTCACCTTCCCCCACCCGAAACTACCACCTACACCCCTGCCACTGCCTCCCACCCAAGCCAACATCTCCATTGTCCTTACTGTACGTCAAGTATATCTACTCTGGTTACATAATAATATTTAAAAAATAACACATTCACATATTATATTCTGTATATATTTAATGTAAACAGGAATAGTTGCGTGGTTGAGAAAATTTATGTATTTGTTTTTCAACTTTTGATTGGCTGTAGACAATCATGTAGATTTTCGTGATAAATATAAATAATAACCTAACCTAAAATGACCAACCTAACCTACTTAAGATATAACGTGGCTGTCTTATAAAGGTAACGACGTCTTAAATGAAAGAGCAAATTTTACCAAATACCAATTAATTTCTATTGTAGCAATAAATACAAAGTTATCCCTATCTGGCAAAGTTGACAGCTGTGCTATAAAGTTTAATAGACAATAAACCTTTCTGTTATATATAAATATATATATATATATATATATATATATATATATATATATATATATATATATATATATATAGATAACCACAAGGAAAGAAGAACACGAAGTTCCCTCACCCCTGAAGATGGAATTACACGAAAGTGCTTGGGAACTTCGTGTTTTCTTCTTTCCTTGTTATCATATATCACGCGCACCTATATATATATATATATATATATATATATATATATATATATATATATATATATATATATATATAAAACATTAATTATGATTGTTTTGCAGTTGGCTACTACCATTAAGTGGGAGAGCGTGAACAAGTAGTAGGCAGGCAGCAACACGATACAGCCTGATTCACCCACCGTCGGGCCGCAGGTGTTGGGGACTTTCCATGGTCGTTGCCCGCTTGTTCCCACACATCTACTTAATAATACTTACTTGCTTATAAATTCCTTTTGCGGTTTACTTCCGCCGTTCATTGAAGTCTCACGTAAACAAACCCAAAAACTCATCAATTTGTAACTAATATCGTAATTATGGTTAGCTCTACTCACACCCTTTAATGTGAGACTAAATAGGCCTGAGGTACCATGTATCTAAAACATACAATGACTATAAATGTGCACTACTAAATCATGGCTACCAAAAAATATAACCCGCGTTAATTATTTTAAAGCAACACCAAGACTTTCTGTGTTCAATTCGTGGAAACTGCACCATAACTTGCTGAGTTGATTAATGGAAATTGTACGAACACTTCCACAGTTAACTAAGTGAAAACGTTAACAGTCCTCTGACCTAAAATAAATGTAAACTGCCAAAATATACGTCACCAGAAATATCTCACCCAGTTAAAACCACATCTCTAATCTTCGGCAAACATAAAAAAAAAAAAAAATATATATATATATATATATATATATATATATATATATATATATATATATATATATATATATATATATATATATATATATATATATATATATATATATATATACTCAATTACCACAAAAAAGACTTAAATGATGCGTTGTGAGGGAGGTAAGGAGACAAGTGAGAGGGGAGGGAGGTAGAAGGAAAAGTGAGGGAAGGGTGTGATGAAAAGTGAGGTATCGAAAGAGGGAAGGGGAAGGGAGGTAAAGGAGTGAAGAGGGTGAGGCAAATAAGAGATGAAAAGAATTATAAGACGGACATGTGAGAGGGGGAAGATGAATATGGGAGGGAAGGGTGGGAGGGAAGGGAGTAGGGAGAAGGAATGAAGGTGAAGAAGGATGAGAATGAAGAAATAGAGGGGAAAGGGCAAGGAAGGAAGAAAGAAAAGGAGTGGAAAGGCCAGGAAGATGGAAAGGTAACGAGGGAAAAAGGTAAAAATGGAAGGGGAGAGATATACGTGTGGTAAGGAAGGAAGGAAAGAGGGAGAGAAGGGTGGTAAGGAAGGAAGGAAAGAGGGAGAGAGATAAGGGCGATAAAGGAAAGTGGAAGAGATATAACAAGGGTAGGAAGGAAGAGGTAGAGGAAGAGAGGTAACAAGGGTCGGAAGGAAAGAGGGAAGGGAAAAGTGGGATAGAGGTAATAAGGGTGGGAGGGAAGGATGGAAGGAGAAAGAAGGATTAAGATAACAAGGGTGGGAAGGAAGGAAGGAAGGGGAAAGAGGATAGAGGCAAGGTGAGACGGAAGGAAGGAAAGGGTAAAGGAAGAAGTAAAACTGGAAGGAGAGATGCGCCGGTTAAGGAGCTAACGAGCCGATCAGTGGTGAAGAGGATAAAGGTAAGTTAAAGACAGGAATATGAAGGTTGTACGAGAGAGAGAGAGAACGTGGGGAATGGATGGGTACATGTATACAGTACAGAGAAGGAACGAAAGACCAGGAACACGAAAGCTTGGAAAGACGACCAACAGTGTATAAGAAGCTCCAGTAACTGATCCATATCATCCAAAAAAACTTGGATTTAATGATAAAGAGAGTAAAATGTAAAACAAATGATGCAAATTCTTTCTCGGTGAAAACGAACAAAAAAGTATGACATGAGAGAAAAAAACTAAAGAGAAAAGCTATCCAGACTTGATATCTGGCTCAAGTTACAACAACATTTTCCTAGAAACAAAATATACATATGAAATTGTTGAGTAGTGAAGTACTGTATGAACTCTTGACTGTTGCTATGCAGGTCTGCCGTTATTGACTCGCCTACACGGCTCAGCGTCCCGTCTCTCTGTTGGCCAGATAGGCCTACTTGCGCTTGGTGTCAACCTTAACAGATTTAACTTTGTAAAGACTGTTTTATGTTTATGTTAAGCCTACCAATTGAAAACGGTAATTATTTAAGGACATAACTAAGAATAACAAAGTTCAGTCAGAATAAGTTATGTTCATCTGGTGATCGCTGGCAAGCAGGCGCCGCCGGTGTAGCCTACCTACCTGATAGCTTTGTGTACCAGTCATGTCTTACATGTACGAGTCGATAATCACTTACCTCAGATTGCTCTACAAGATGTCCCATTTTCTATTGACTATTGTTTAACAAACACTGTTGTTGCTGTTATCTCCTATTTCTCTCCAAAATCTTTGGCGAATACTTGTTCAGCAAGAACAAAACATTTCAGTTCATTTTTTTCATAAATATAAGTTTGTTATCAGTGACAGGCAGTGATATTTTCTTCAGAGATCCATGGGGAATAACAGTCAGCTTATTCCCCAGGGTGTCTCAATATAATGAAACGATAAGACTTCACCTCAAGAGGAAACACGTCTACAGCACCACCGCACCGACACTCAGCTGAGACTGAAGGGAATCCTTTGTTTGACACCTACCCAGCTGATTGGCCGCTCAGCTGCTCCTCAGCTGATGGCTAACTGCCAGCTGTCGCTTTTCCACGAGATATTTTCTTAGATTATTGTACATAATATGATACTTTTTTTTCAATTTAACACTATAGAATTATTTCTACATTTTATCTAATACGTTTAACACATACTTCAACTTGCATTTCAGATCGTACTATAAAATACGAATAACAACATGATTTCCTCAAGTGGCATCTTCATAACGACAGGTCGATGACGGAAGTATCCTAAAACACGCGGCATTTATAAAACTAGTAAGCATGATAGCTTTATAATAGTGTATTGTTAGTATATACGTAGTTGTTCTCTACTATTTTGTTTCTTAAGTGATAAATAGCATCCCAATGCTTAGCGACTCAGACTTAACTTTGTTATATTTGTAGCTAAGTTATACTTCAAATAAAGTTTGGCTCCGGCTCTTCTAGGGCAAGCCGGCAAGAAAATGTGATAGTGGTTTTCGTTCTAGAAACAAGTTCGATTTTTCAACGAAATGAAAAGTGTAATGCAATAATTAATTATAAAATCAGCGTGAATCATTGCAAATTAAATATAGAGTAACAAAATATCATGTTTATAAGGCAAACTTCATTGGTATGGAGTGAGAATGTAGGATTTCGTGGTATAATGTTGTCTAGCACTCAGGATGGATGGAAACTCTAAGGTGGTTTTCTTGTATAATATAAGTTATAAGATAGACAGTCTGGTGGGTCGCCATGCTCGCTGGCGGGAGCGAGGACCGCCAGGCAGGCGGAGGAGAGGCGAGGGCCGCCAGGCAGCGGCGGAGGAGGAGGTGTTGCTTGTTCAGGAAGAGTGGCCTGAATGAGAGCTGGTTGGTGAGGAAGCTCAGAGAAGGCCAGCTGGTGGGTCGCCATGCTCGCTGGCGGGAGCGAGGACCGCCAGGCAGGCGGAGGAGAAGCGAGGGCCGCCAGGCAGCGGCGGAGGAGGAGGTGTTGCGTGTTGTAGAAGTGAGGCCAGAATGAATCTCAATGGAGAGACAGAGCTTATATACCCAGCAGCCGTGGGTCCTCTATGATTCATGTTGGGAAAACCCGAGAAAGTCGCCGGTCTTTAGTTCCGTTGCTAGGTTATGGTAACATCTGTGTCGCCGCTCGCTTGGTTGCTAGGGAAGATGGTAGCAGCTGGTGGCGCCGCTATGCAGTTGTAGGGGAGAAGTCCACTACAAGAAGTGGGTCAGACAATGGGGCCTTAAAATTATAACTAGATATGTTAATTCCAGCAACTATATTATCAGAAAAAGGAATCTTTTTCCTATAGTAAATTGCTCGGTAGAAATCAGACAATTGTCACTGTAAAATACACTATGTTTACTGAGATGTCCCATTGACATTGAAATGTAGATCATTTCAAGATAACAAGAATTTCAACTGTTATTCAGTGCCATTACCATTTGGTTTGAAAAGCAGAGGGAACTACTCCCATTTATGGAAAGGAAGGGGCCTTATTCCCCCTTTTGAAAAGGAGGAAGCCTATCTTTTTTTCTTTTTTTTTACATTTTGGGGCTTGGCTTTCCCTTTTGAAAACGAGGGCCCATTCTTACACTTTTAAAAATGACATAACTAGGCCCCCAGTTTCTGAAAATGGGGTGGGGGTGGGGGCTGGCGTCCACGTTTCAAAAAAAAAGGAGGCCATTCTGTAGTGGATTCCTCCCCTACAAACGCTGTTTGTCGCTGGCTAGCCGACCCCGCGAATTCCCCAGTGTATGCCTCGTGGTCTAGGTCAGCAACCAGCGCCGCCTTACATGACTGAGGTCAACTATTAAACCACGCCTACCTCCGCTATATAAGACCTGACCTAGTGGTGACCTACCTCTTCTTCTACCTACAGCCAGTCTTCAAGTAACACCACCTCCTCCGCTCCTGCCTGGCGGTCTTCGCTCCCGCCGGCGAGTATGGCTACCCACAAGCTAGTCCTCCTTTGAGCATCCTCACCAACCAGCTCTCTCTACATCACGCTTGTAACCACGCTGCCACTTCCCAGCACCAAGCTGCACTGTACATCCAATACTGTACAATATGTATACAGAGAGCACATTGTGAGTTTCCTTTCTCCATCCCTTCCTGAGTGTGAACCAAATATCTCGTACCCCACAATTCTCCCTACTTCTGGAAAGGAGGAGACTTGGCTCTTACTTTTTAAAAGAAGAGGTTTTGGTTCCACTTTTGAAAAGAAAGGTGCCTGGCTCCCTCCTTTGAGGATAACAGGATCGGGTTCTAATTTTTTATAACGAGTGAGCCATGACGTAACCTTTATCCCTTGTAAATGAGGTGCCTGTCCCGCTTTTCATATACAAGTACATAGTATAGTCCTGTGGCAGAGCATGGTCTTGTGTGACCTTATGTCCCCTAAATTACTTTGTTAATTAGTTAGGGTATTACTGTATTTAAGGTAAAGGAAATGTCAGGGTAACACTCCCAAAGCTGATCAGTTACTAATTCAAAATTTCCATATGAAGCAACTTGAGAAAACAATTATTTTCTTCAGTATATAAACATATTCCACTACTTTATGCAATTTTTCTGTAATTGCCTTCTTTTATGTCACATTAAAGCTGAGTACAATTTAAGATGTTTTACTTGGTGAAATTTAATACACTACAGTACATCCAACGTAAGTATTTCTCTATACATCCCAGTACTGTACAGTACTATCTTAACCAAGTGAAATGATCCTAAACAGAGAACGATATCATTAACCTCATCTGGATGCCATACCAATGTGGTACACTCCTTCATCACAGAATACTGCCAATTTATCCTGTTAACAGACGAAGCACATTTTGTAAAGCAGTGTAGACAATTTTATAATAATTAAGAGGATGCGGCACAATGGGAAGAAATGCTACAATATGTTCAGGAAGAGACTCATCAGTAACTTGAGCATTGAAAGCACTCCATGATGGTATACTTTGTTCTGATTCACTAGATCTCTGCATCAGACAGATCTAACCTAGATATACGAGTTCACCAAGCCATGTCTAATATATTGTTATGACCCTCCTTTCACTGCTTACCCAACATCCACCACTAGTTACCAGTGGCCAGGGTTGTATGTACAGAAGCAGTAGATATCACAAGTGTCGTCAAATTACCTCTGGCTGTCCCGCCAGTCTCCGGTAATTTCCCAATGATCGGTATCAGTGTACAGACAAACAACAGGCAGGTAGATTTCCACCAGGTAACAGAAACACACTTGTGCACTGTAGTCCTCTTTAATGGTCACTAATTCTTCACAACAATGTTCAGAGGGTAATGTCTTCACAGCTGAACTTCTCACTTCGAATATACAAGTACAGTATACCTGTACTGTAGTCGGCACACTACCAGTGTACAATCCCTTAGTCTTTTCACTTTATATTGATCACAACAAATACAAAACACTTGTACAACAATAATCTTCAATTGTCTTACTAAGCTTGATGTCCTTTAAACTCTGAGCAGAAACCGTTGACTGACCTCCAAGGCACCTCCCGAGTTTTTACATACGTCTTGCCAGACGCCTAGAGCACTCTAGCGCCATCCAGGCACTACACATTGGAACGAGAACGCCTGGAGAGTTCTCGAATGATCTAGGCTTACAATATGTAAGTAAATCATAACAAAAATGATGCAACACATTCTAGAAAATTCTGACATAAGTACGTAATACATTAATATAGACAAGAAAATCCTCCTAAACTTGCTAAAATAGCTGTTGCTTGGCATAGAAAATAATCAAAACACCTAGTTTACAAACAATACAATACCAAATTATGCCTTGACATAACACTACGGTACCCCCTCCCTTAATCCTTGTGTCGTCCCGACACACTTATTCACTATACTGTATACAGTACATAATAATCCTGAACTTGGTAGGTCTCCTCTTCTTCAGCTGCAGCAACCTTAGTCACACCCCCAGATCGGTGCCCCTCTCCTGTCAAGTCTAATTCCACATAGAGGGAACAGTTCCCCTCTTCCAGGTTCATGGTCGGGTTCTCCAAATCGCTACAGCCCAGAGTTCTTCCAGGATCTCTAGTCTGGCCCTAGTCGGTGGTAGGTGACAGCTCCTCAAAGTCTTCCCAGGTGTACTGCCCTGGCCCATGATATATATATATATAATATATATATATATATATATATATATATATATATATATATATATATATATATATATATATATATATATATATATATATATATATATATATATATATATACTTTTTACTCTTCAAGGATAATCTCATCATGGCTCTTCTCCAATGATGTTTTGATTGAATTGTGCATGTGCAAATATTTTTAGCACTGTGCAATCTTAGACTGTGATACCACTCACTCTAGCAGCTCATCAGTAAACAAAAATAAATGTGATGCCAGACAGGCAGGGCTGTATATGACCATTAATATGTACTTCTTATTTTCATATACCTGAAACTGAAACAGATGAGAATATCTCTGTTTGATCCTTTGATTCTGTAGAATACTAATTATATCATTATCCCAGCCGTGTTTTCAATTTTTGGAGGTGATAGAAACACTGGTTCAACAACTACAAAGAGATCGTTACACATGAGCCATGCTTCAAGAGATGGGTCACTACAAATGATGAGCAGTACCTAAGGAAGCATAAAAAGTTCAGGAACCAAGCAAAGTTAGAGTGTAGAATGGCTGAAAATGAGTTCCAGAGGCGGATTGCAAATGAGGCCAAGTCACACCCAAAGGCTGTAGTGTTGAAGTTAACAGGTAGTAATAGCATTGGTGTGGACATTATAAAATAAAACCATCATGAATTTTGTCTACCTATATCTACTCGCTCACTTACATATGGAAAAGGATACAACATGAAAATCAATTGTTTTTAAAAACTTTATTCTATGAATAAAAATATATTGTATATACAACATTTACACTTCAGTATATGATGCGGTTCCAGCCGCAAGATACAGCATGAAGATAAAACTAAACATTTAGCACATACAGAACCTCAGTAGATGGGGCAGCAGAAGAAAATTTTTACCATTAGAGGTTATTATATATGAAAATATTAACTACTGAAAAGTGTGATAAGATCAGTTCTCCTGTTGTCTGTCAACCCCATAATCATACCATTATATAAATACTTATAAATTCATTGTGGTATGTTGAACATTGTATTTAAAAAAAGATTTCCTATAGTGTAACAAATCAAAACCATCAGGTTTACTTCTTTATTTTGCTATTGCTAAGCAGAGTAATGAATGAATCCACTTTTATTTTAATCACACTACTGTATATTACTAATGAACTCTGTTAAGGAACTACTTTAGGTAATGTATTTGTCTTCGGTTAACCATCTTTGCCAGATGCAATCCATAAAGAAAGATGCCTTCCAGCAGCATCATTATAAAATATTACAAAAATATATTTGCAGTCGAATATCTTTTTGTTATAATATTAAATAATTAAGAAAAAAAAACAATAATTTGACTCATAACTAATTAAGCTGAGTTCTAAAAGCTTTGGCCTATTTCCAACAACTGGCTAGTCACTTTACTGCTGAATTTCTTTGGTAAGTTTTCTTTACTTAAAGGTCTCAGAATATATTTAAAATGGCATATTAACTATCATTATACTTAATATCTTCCCCTGAGAAGTCCTACAGCAGGCCACAGTAGCAATGGCACAAGAACACAACACATAATTACTGTACAAAGTACACTAACCGATGGTAATAGGTGAACATATATATAATACTGTGCACACATGAAAGCTACTTTCTAAAATTTCACAAAATTGCTAAACTGATTGTTTATGTATACCAAATCGAAGAGCACTAATACTGTACTCTTCCATATGAGATCTAAATGCAATTACTGTGCTCATTTAATTCAGATGCCTCGTTAGTATAAAAAATTTAAATTAACAATGATAATGAGCAATTGATTATATTCAAGTTTCCATTACAGTACACTCCTGCTTTTCCAGCTAATGTTTTATTTATTTTTTAATTTCCACTGCTAAAATACTAGTTCTGTCATGACCTAGGTAGTAAGCTCCTTTATTATTGTACACCTTATACTGTACTATAGGTCTACTGTAATGTACAGTATGTACTGTCTAGTACTTCCATGTATATTTTAATGCTGTACATTGATACACTATACTGTACACTGGGTAGAGGAATGGTGACATAATTAAAAACTAATTGTGGTGATGGTATCTGGAAACATCTCTCTCCTTCTCAGGCCAGCAGGGATGGAACCCCAAAAGGCATGGAATTATGGAAGGCACCAAACTTTGCTCCTGTCTGATGTGACAAGATACTATACTGGGTAATCTTCTTTATCCTTTATATCAGTACAGTATTTGTATTTCATCTACAGTAGTTACACTTCAAATCAATATGTAAAAACAAGTAAAATTATGAAAGACTAATATATACATAATAATGCATTTACTGACTGTATCAATTTCAGTGGTTCCAAAACTCAGTTTGAAGAGCACCTGCATGCCCAGCAAATGGATGGTCATGAATTTGACTCCCAACCAAAGAGATGTGTTGTGTTTCCACCTTGTACACTACCCTCATACTCTGAAATAAGTGAGTACACCATTCGGTGCACCTGCTAATGGTGGAACAATCCTTCAGTGGACTGACATCCCACTATTGAGTGCTTCGAATCAAGAATTAGCTGCAACTCTGCAAATCTTGCAGGGAAAGGCTTCTGTGCATGATAAACAAAAAACCTACAATAGGGCCATCACATTCAATACTGTTGATAGATCTGAGTAAGTTAACTGTGTATGTGTATTACAGAATCAATATTATATTAGCCATGTACTGTAGTTTGTTTAACACAGTATCATCTATTCAAGTGGTGCGTTAACTGAATGGTTCCTTTATTATTATCACTACTGATGTTGCAGAGCACCATCTGGTCAGCATTCCCATCAAAAAAGCACATGTGAAAGACAATACTGTATTTGTATATCCAACACATCTTCAGCCCCAACCATACTTGGTAACAGGAAGTGTACTGTAATGTATCTAATCTTATGAATATGAAACTTATCGTGCATTATAGAGGCACAACCTAGCTCAATATGAGGTGGTATCACAGGATGAGGTGAAACATCATTGAAAGTTTTCACAATAAAGCTCCTCAATGGAAAATAATCCAGCTATGAAAGTCTTATCCTAAAACATCCCTGATGCATGGATACTCTACTCAAGTTTACTGAAAGTTACAAGTACTCTAAATTAAGAGTAATTCAGGTAATGGCATTGTCATATATTTATTTATTAAAAGAAAAGCTTTAATAATTTTAATTCAAAATGTCTTCATTTCATAACTGAGGTTTTAGGAATCCATCATTGCTGAAATTTATAAACTACCTTAAGTACTGGCCGCCCATGAGATCCAATCAGATGTGTAGGACACCTTGTGGTATATACCTATAAGTGGAGAAATATGGCATTATAAGTAAAACATTCTTTTATTGTCTACATAAAAAATGGTAATAATTATAATAAGAGCTTAATAGACAACAAACGGAAGTACAGTACCAGATGATGTATAGACTTATGCACTCCAGGATACACTACACTATTCCAAAGTTAACAGAAAGGCTTTATCATCACAGTACAGTGAACTTATTGATTTTTGGTGGTTTGTGTTGCTTGAGAATGTTGTCAATATGGAATCAATAAAAACGGAAATTAATAATCAGAAAGGAAAATGGAATGCATTCTGAGCTATGAATTTCTACTACCGGTATATTCTAATGATAATATATTTGCATTAAAATCACTTAAAATTGTTTACTAATAATTTGTTTTATTATCATTAAAGCCTATCAATTATAAACATTATAAAACCTCAACTGGACCCAAAATGCAGTAAGAACTGCTCTCATGCTTTCCATTTTCCTCGGGTTCTAGTTTTCATACGAAAAATCTGACCGAAAATGGCAGTACAGTAGTGCTGTTTTCCTGCGAATGAATGTTGGCATTTTGCCTAGTGTGACAGCTTCTTTAGTAGTACAGTAAACCCTTGATAACTCGGCATTCGATATCTAGGAATTTTGTATAATTTGGCATGTGTATGGTCTCAGAATTTATTATAAAATAACTCGGGAAATGCCAAGTTATATAAAATTATCTGGGAAAATCTCAGCACATTTGGGCGCGTGGGTAACACTCTCCACGCTTGGTCAGTCTGATCTTTGTTATTGTTGTGGTCGGCTGCAGCTGGCTCACTTCACCCAGTACATGGATGTGGGAAGGAAGGGTGTTGTAGCACCCCAATATTTTGGGTATAAAGTACTATACATTGCACCACAGAGTTTCTAAGGCACCAGAATTAATATTAAGCACTCCCTGGTAAAATTTGGTTCCTGCTGTACTAACCAATTAACACCCAACAACCTCCCCCATTCATGTCAAGCCACTGTATGCAGAACGTCTCCACTATTATGGTAAATCCAATATCATAGACTTTATTTAATTTACAATGCAATTCATTTTATCCAAATTCCAACGATTAGAATCTTCCAGGTCTCTGAACTTTGTCCCCTTTGGTAAAAATTTAAATTTAGCCCAACAACCCAAAAGCAACTGAAGTAATTTATTCGTGTCTGACACCAGTAGCGATGTAACCACTTTATAAACAATAATTGCTATGATAAACAAGACCTTTGTCCCATGAAATACATTACATATACAGAAATTCAATGGCATTTTTATAGAAAATAGTATATATATAAACAAACTCAATCATTTTGTATTGTACACACTGATGGACGGAGGTGGTGGAGTGAGTGTGTGGTGGGTAGTGGGGTAGTGGAGCAGAGGAGGAAGGCAGGAGAGGAGGAGGAGGGATGCGAGTCACCGAGACCCGACAGGTGGCTCCTCCCAGTTTAAAACCTCCATTTTCGTAGTAAGGCTAATGGTCTTATGTTGCTTCTTCACAACACTAGCATCAGTAGCACTTGATGGGAGTTTGGAAGCCATTTCAAATTGTCACAGTACAGTATTAAGAGCAAAAACACTTAAATGCGCACGAATGCTGTGGAAGCCTAGCAAAGACTGACTCCGCTTGGGGATGCTGTGACGCTCCGCGAGTGAGAGGTAGTGCGCCAAGACGAGAGAGGGTGATGCGCCGCAAAAAATAGTCCGTGACGACATTAAAAACGAAGTTATATTGTGTCGTTGGGACATTAACCGCATTATTGGTATCTAAAGAATAGTGATGTTATAACGAAACAACGTTAAACGAGGACTTACTGTTGAGTATAAGTGACCAAATTACAGTACGTAGTACAGTATACATAAGTGCCACACTGTTAATTGTTTATGTAGCATTTCCCCTCCATCACCTACCATTCCCTTGTGTCACCTACCATGCCTCTGTGTCACCTACTATGCATCTGTGTAACCTGTACACATATATGGGCCAATAATTTTTCATTGTTGTATTTTTTGGGGAGGGGGTGCCTCGATAAGTCAAAATTTGTAATAATTCGGCAAGGCCAGAGCCCCTTACATGCCGAGTTATCAAGGTTTAAACTCACCTATACTATAGAACAATTCTATACAGGTAGACCACCTCATATCCGGTTAGAGGTGTTTATTTATTTAATCCTAACCTAACCACCTGTGGTTTGGCAAAATCACTAATCCAGCACTGCTCAGGTCCCAATCAGTCTGAATTTGAGATGGTCAACCTGTACTACTATTTAAAGAGGTCTTCACAAAGGTCACAGCAAAAAACAAAGGCATTCTTTACAGAACAGTGTTTAAGGACATGCCTTTCAGGCAGTAGATGTTGTTGTGATGCCACATAGTTCCTTCACTGGATATATAGACAACCACCACACTGCTGGATATCTCAAGGCCATATGATATGAGTTGTGTTGACACAAATGCATCATTCACCTCAACAATGAGTCCTGTCCCAATGGAGTATTCAGTCAGCTGGGATCTAAATGGTCACTCATGAAAGACCATGAGGCCATAAAAGTACTTGGGGCATACAGTACTGTATATTTCCTGTAACATCCTGAACTTGCAGTAAACAACTACACTTATGGTATGTAAAACTGTGGCTAACATATTACAGTAAAATAATTACATTACTTGTACTTTATCCTCTTCACAACTGATTGGCTTGTTAGCTGCTTGGACAGTCAGTTACATCTCTGTTATGCACTGTTCGCAAGTTCTGGGTATGTACTAGTTCCAGAATGTATCTGTTCCTGTGCCAGTGTTGGTCAAGTCTGGTCTTGAATGAGCTCACACTTGGTGCTGTCACAATGTTCTCTGGCAGACTGTTCCACGAGTTCAAAACTCTCACTCTGAAAAAGTTTGCTCTGACAATTTTTTAAACTTGTGACTTCTTCAACCTTAACCCTTTAAGCCCAGGCGACATTCCTCTATGTCCTTAATTTTTGCGGCATATTTTGAATGTCTGATTTGTGTGTAATCTTTGTCTCAAGTCTCATGGTCCAGTTACCCACCAGCTTTCGTGATGGTTGCACATCCATTGATGTCCCGTGACCCGTCTCGCTCCTCCACACCCTTGACAGTAGTGCTATTCATTAAGATTTGCTTGATTTGGGTGGCATTGATATAGGGGAGGAAACAGACCCAGATGATGTCATGTTTGTTGAGGCAGCCAGTGATAAGGACAGTGATATACAGACAATGACACTCACTCCCTTTCCCAACCCCATCAGCCATCCCCTCAGTGAAGTTGTGGTAACTGTGGACACAGGGGACCACATGCATGCCAGCCATAACAGGATGCTTGGAGTGACATGATGGCACTTGACTGAGTAATGTCCTCTGAGGTGTTCATAGATGGGTGCCCCTTGCTCGCCTATAGTATAAGCTAAGCAGTTGCAGGCGTTCTAAGCTATCTGGGTAACTGAGGTGCTGTACTGCAGGCACCAGTCTGGTGACCTTCCTTTGGACATTTTCAATCAACTAACAGTCACTTGCAGTAGCGCACCCAGAAATTCTGTAAGGGGGGGCCTGGAGGCCATGGATGCACCCAGAAATTCGTCAAAGAGGGAGCGAAATTGGGTGGCCGAAGGTTAAGCTAGCGGGATTTTTTTAAGCAATTTGGTGAAAGCTGAGAACTAATAAATTGTTTTATAGAGTATAAAAGCCAGCAAAAAATTCGGCAAATAATAATCAGAGTTTTATAATAATTTTGGGTCAAAATATAATATTTGATTATTTTAGATTAAAAAAAACATATTTCCTTAGATGATAAACTGATTACAATTGGCCACGTTTAGATATTGATAAGTAAAGGGTTTTAATGCTATAATGAATAAATTAGGAAAGTTTTATAATTTTTTTTTAGAAACGTCACGAGCAGGTGCCACATCGTACCATAAACAGTGAGAGAGTGGTGCAATAAATTCGATAACGATACACCTGTCACTATTAGTACTATAAATTATATATATCAGTTATAAAAGTAAGTGAATTGGGTAAGGAGCAACAATAAGAACAATGCGGGAGATACGAAAAAACATGAAACAGCGGCACCACTGTGGTAAGGAAATCCGCTTGACGTTATCTCAGAGGCCTGCCTTGGCAAATTGGGCGCTCGTGGGAGCTTTAAATTGGCAAGTACGAGAAAATTGAGGTTTATTTCCTTTATTTTCAGACCAAATGGGACCTATTAGGCAGAAAAAAATTCACTTTTGCCTGACCAGGGGGTGGCATGTAGGATTCCAGCATCTCACCACGGACGGTTAAGGAACCGTAGGCTTAAGCGGGGGGGGGCCCGGGCCCCGTGGGCCCACCCCTTGGGTGCGCTAGTGGTCACTTGCATATCTTGGGGACCACACTGGATAACAGTACTCTAACGGGGAAGCACCTTATTTCTGAAGAGCGTTATGAGGGACCGACCATCAAGGTATCTGAATTACTTTCTTGTAAGACCAACTAGTTTAGTTGCTTGATTCACCTTCTCACAATGGCCCAAAAATTTTAGTTCGTTGTCAATATACACACACCAAGGTCCTATTCACATTTGGTCCCCGTTAATGCAGTTTCTTTGTCCCACTGGGACATGTGATATGCCTCCTTACTGTTGGTGCAAGTTGGGTCTGGATCGCTCTACCCAATGTTTACTAAAATGGAAAACTATTCTTGTTACTGACACAACCTATGGCAAAAGACTGTGAGGGGGTGGGATTTCTGACCATGCCCAGGAGTACCAGAGGGTTAACATCCATTCCTTTGACCACTACTGAAGCTAGCAGAGATCTTTCTGCAGCTCTTCACAGTCTGTTTGGTTCTTAATTTCCCTGAATAACGTGGCATCGTCCACAAACATTTATATGGAGGAGTGTATAGCTTCTGGCATGTCATTTAGGAAACAATAAAACAACAACAGGCCCAGTACTCTGCCCTGTGGTACCCTGCTTGTCACCAAAAAATCTACGCACCCTTCCAGTATAATTTTCAGCCTTTCATGGGGGTACACTTGGCAAAGTCCAGATATACTTGTATATTGTCCATATTGCCACCACGCTCCAGGATCTGGGTCCACACATGCAGCACCTTAAGTTACTGTCAAGCAGGAGCTTCTAGGCATAAGACCGTGTTGGTATTCTTTACTTGGTTGTTTTGCAGTAGATTTTCTATCATGGCATCTCATATAATGCTCTTCAGTACTGTACACACTTTGTGAAAAAAATCACAAAGCAATATTCAGTAAAAAAGTTTACAGTAAATTGTCTTACCTGGTTGCTTGCCTTGAGCGCAAGAATACCCAGCTGATACAATACCAGCCAGGTACCAGCGACCCCCATCCTGGATCATGAGGGGGCCTCCTGAGTCACCTTGACAAGAATCTTTACCTCCTTGGCTATATCTGTATCCAGAGAAAGGTGAGAATAATTTAATTTTTAAAGAAAAATTATGTGAAACAACTCAATGCCTGTTTTTTTCAAAATTCTCTCTTTAAATCTAGATAAACCCAGGACTGTACAAGAGGTGCAAGTCTAAATGTGGAGGGGAGGAAAGCCAGGGTAGGCCAAGAATGACATGGAGAGAGGTTATAACATATGACATTAGAGTTTAGAAGCTGATGAGTGAGCTTGCACGAGACTATGCAGCATGGAGAGCTGCCAGCAGGTAATGATAGTTAACTTTTGCAAGAGAGGAACATAGCTGTAAGAAGTTGATGAAAATGAAACATTTTTTGTCATGAACTCAAATTGTGATGAAATAAAACTGGGATATGTGAAATTGCAATAAATGAAGACTAACTGTTTTCTACCCCATTATGGCTGCACTTCACATCCAGATACCACAGTAACCCAAAGCTACTTTGCTGAAGCACTTTTAGTCCAGGAGAGAATACATATACAGTGGTCCCTCGATTAATGAACACAATTGGTTCCACAAAGTCGTTTGTTAACCGAAAATTTCGTTAACTGAATCTATAATTTCAATGGGATATTGGGTAATTGGTTCCAACTCACAGAAAAAGTACAAACAAAGTAAAGTAAAAAATGCATAAAGTCAGAAACACACCTAAAAATCCCCAAAATCGCCCTTAAATCACTATGTATATATATATATATATATATATACACACTAGAACTCTTAAAATCACTACTGTAATGTGATACAGGTGATTAATTTTTATCCCATGTGCAAAATATATGACGTTTATATTCAAATTATTCGCTGTCTTGCAAGGATTCCAGCAATGCAAATTATATTATCCTAACTTTAGTCTGAGATATTATATAAGATAAAAGCTGTAAGCCTAAGACCCTGACTGGGCAGATGGGGGAGAAGGAAGGAGGGGTAGGCGAGGTGATAAGTTTGACAGTTGGCACCGAAGGTCTAATGCTTGTTTATTTATCAGTCCTTAAGAGTGACTAAGCTTTTCTCTTATAAAATGCCACTGAAACAACCTGGGAGAATATAATTTACATGGCTGGGATTCTTGTAAGACAGTGATTAGTTTGAGTATAAACAAGCTCTAATTTGCACTAGACGTAAAAATTTTAGTACCGTAATGATTTAGTACATGTACAGTACAGGTTTGCACTTAGGTCATTTATTTCTTTTACGTTTCTTTTAGTATGGTGTGTGCATGTAAATGATTAAAAATAAATTAAGAAATTTATGTAAATATACCCCAAAATACTGTACAGTTGAAAAACTTGTACATTATTAAATTGTACTACAGTACACTAATGTACAGTACTCAAATTTTTTATGTCTTGTGCAAAATATATGACATTTATATTAAAATTTTTCAATGTCATGCAAGGATTCCAGCAATGCAAATTATATTCTCCTAACTTTAGTCTGTGATATTATATAAGATAAGAACTGTAAGCCTAAAACCACCAAACCCTGGAGGGGGGAGGGAGGGAGGGAGGGGAGGTGACAGTGACATGTTTGACAGTTAGCGCCGAAGGTCTAGTGAAGTATTTATTTATGTTCTTAAGATTGAGTTTTTGTTTTTTGCTTATAAAATGTCATAGAAGTGACCGGGGAGAATATAATTTACATTGCTGGAATTCTTAAAAGATAGTGATTAATTTGAATATAAACATGCCATAGTTTGCACTAAACAAAAATCTTAGTAATCATTTTGTACATTATTTTGAGTACATGTACAGTACAGTTTTGCCCTTAGGACAGTGTGGGCATGTAAATGAGTAAAAATAAATGAATAAAGTTACATATATCGAGCCAAAATATTTGTTGAAAAACTTTATGTAGACAGAGCTTGGATGGCGAAATTTTAGAACGACCAATAATTTTAATATAAAAAATGCAAACATATTCAAGAATACAACTTTCTTGATATTTACTACACTGGAAACAAATGTAATCATACATTAAAAGAGCAAGATAAAGACTCACCCAGCACACATCATTTCATCATATATAATGACATTGATCCCTTTTTGCCTGTGCCAGTCCTCACACAGCCGAGAATCTAAGATTGGTACATCAACAACCTGCAAGGTCTTAGGTCGCAGCCGTGATCCTGGGGAAATTAATTTCAAGTGAGATCAGAGCAAATGCCTGTAAATTTAATATCATTCATCGTGTGAATCACATGTTTTTTGTTGAAGGTAAAAACTTGAATCAAACAAAATTACTAGTTTTAAGTGGATATAGGCCCCCCCTCCACCATGTGTTTGAACCCCTCTTAAAATTCACATTTTGTGCCAAACAGAATATCCTCAAGTCTTTTTAGAAGGAAATTTGAACAGATATAAGAGATACTGTCATGATAAAGTGTTTTATAAACTCATCAAAATTGTGTAAAACATAACTTGAACACCAAACACACGTGGGCCTTTCACATGCAAAATTGCACATGATTTGAATTATTGCTTCAGGGTTTTCATATGAACACTAGACATGCAAGACACACATTCGTAGACTGCACTCCAGTCTGCCAGTTGTGTTTAAAGGACCCGGGATATAATGTTGACCCACATTCCCCACTCATATTCTTGTGGCTTGTGCTGATTTTTTGTGCATCACAGTTATTTCATTTATTCATAACAGTGTTGCGAGAGTGTTGAACCACGCCTCGTGTTGCTGGTGAGGGTGGAGGTGTGGGAAAATGTAAAAAATGTAAGGAGATTGCACCACGTGGTGATAGTGTGGTGCCTACTGATGCCTCGCCCTAGCAAAATATAATTTTTTCCTAAATATGTATGCTTTATAATGCAATCACATGAAATAATGAAGACATAAAGTGATGTATAAACATTTTCATTAAGCGTAAGAAAATTTTTTGTGTTCCATTTACGCTTACATATAAAAATAATGTTTTTTATCGTGATTACTCATATTATTCTGTTTGTAGATAATTTATTTACAATCTTAATGCAATAAAACCCACCTTTTTATCTCAAACAGCAAGCTTTCTATGATTTATTATGCACAATTATCTCTCATGTGGTGCAGCAAGTGCAGTGAGGTGAATAACAGGCCAGACCCCATGGCTAGTCGCTTGGGCAGTCGGCCATGTCTCTGTTACACATTGTTGGCAAGTACTGAGTAAATACTGACTCCAGAATATATCAGTACCTGCACTAGTGATGGTCAAATATGATCTTGAATGAACTCACACTCAGTGCTGCCACAATGCTCTCTGGCAGATTGTTCCAGGAGTTTACAATTCACACTCCAAAAAGGTTTGCCCTGACAATTTTTGAACTTGTGGCTTATTTAACAAAGCTTTAGGTTGAATAAGCCACAAGTTCAGAAAATTGTCAGGGCAAACCTTTTTGGAGTGTGAATTGTAAACTCCTGGAACAATCTGCCAGAGAGCATTGTGGCAGCACTGAGTGTGAGCTCATTCAAGACCAGCTCCAGATATGAACACTCGACCGAATAATGCTCTCCGAGATGTTTATAAACTTTAATTAACCCTCTGGTGCTCCTGACCATGATTGGAAATCTCACTCCCTTGCAGTCTTTTGACACAGGTTGCGTTGGTAACAGGAATGGTTTTCCATTTTAGTAAACATTGTGTTGAGTGATCCAGATCCTAACTACACCCTTAGAGTTGCTTCTGCCAATCCAGGAACTTAGGTTCATCTTATTACACAACGTGACAATGAATCTTCACAGCTATTCCTTTGACCACTCCTGATGCTAACAGAGATCTTTCTTTAGCTCTTCACAGTTCATTTGGCTCTTTTAATATAAAAAATGCAAAAATATTAAAGAGCTCAACCTTCCTGATATTTATTCCACTGGAAAAGAATGTAAACATAGAACCGATTACTGTATTGGCGGACTAGCCGATCAGCTGATGCGCACAACAAAACGTGTTTGTCGTAAGGATTTCGTTAATCAAAGTTTTGTTCATTAATCGAACTGAAAATCCTTATGGAAGCTAATTCGTTAGCCGAAATTTCGTTAGTCGAACCGTTCGTTAACCGAGGGACCACTGTATAGGTTACGAGCAAGCGTCGTATACACTCTCGGTTACAAGGGAGGACAAGCGACCCTTGTGTAGAGGGGGTGTTGGAAACTGACCACATCAACCCTCCCACCCACCTTCTCACTATACTCCCTCCTTCACTCATTCCACTACACCCTGCCTCTACCATTCTCTCCACTTCCAATACTCTCCATAATTGTTTAAGTAAATAACAAGAATAAGAGATAAGGTAAGAGAAATCATGTAAAGAAATAAAAAAATTGAGAAAAAATAGATTAATTCAATAATAAATAGAAAAAAGAGATCAGAAAGAAGTACAGTGAACCCTCACTTTACGCGGTCAATTGAACCCACGGCGGCCCGCGTAAAGTGAGAAACGCGTAAAGTGAATAACAACATATGGGATTAATTGAAATAGAGACCGGGCCGACCCCCAAACTCCACTTTTTCAGACACAATACCTACGTTGTAGTAAAAATAACTTCTTAATTTTATGATGGTATGCACACACAATTAATAATTAAGAGAAATATCAATAATATTAGGTTTTTTAACACTTACGTTAGTAGAAAAGATGGCTGGACACACGGGGATGGGGGGTTGGTTCCGAGGCAGAGGGCAGATTATTGGCCCTCACCTGTATCACTTGTATCACTATCCACCACAGAGGCTTGCAGGGCCTCTTTGTCAAACCCCTCAAAGTCCATATAATTCCATATCCTCACTATCATTATCACTATCACTGACTTGGGCCGGCTGTGGTGGGTGGCGGGTGAAGAACTCGGTAATGTTTTGATGACTGGGCGACCTTGTGCGCACCCTGCTCGCGCCGCTCTCCGCGTAAAAGGGTACACACACCGCGGAAAGTGAGCATTCCGGTTTCGGCAGGGTACCGCGTAAACGCGTAAAGTGGGACCGCGTAAAGCGAGGGTTGACTGTACTGTACTGTATTTTGGTCACTTATACAAAATAAGGAATAAATTAAAAACAAGTTGTTTTCCCTACGTATAATTCAAGTCTGAGTGTGTAAATAAACATGTAACTTATATCACTCAGGATATAATAGATATAATAGTCCACCTTAATACAACCATTTTCTTTAATACAGAACAAAAGAGTTAAAAATTTAAATATTCTAATGTGGCTCAGAAATAAAGACAATACTGTATAGTATAAAACTATAAAATAAGAAAATGAACAGCATAAGTGTGTGTGTGGGGGGGGGTGAATGCATATGGAGGCAGTGAGCTGTACTGGATGGCCGACTCACCTGCCTCCATCCCTGCAATGTGACGTTGTCACGGTACACACATACACACACACACGTCTCGGTCAGCTGGTTGACTGCCTGCCTGAACTGTGTGGCGTCACTCCGATGATGGTTTGCATGTGGAAGGAGCTATACTTTTTGAACATAAAATATGTGCTATGTACAATACCTGTGTCAGTTATATTGTTTGTCATAGCAATTTTTGTTTAAAAAGTGGTTATAGCGCTACTGGTGTCAGATACACGAATAAATGACTTCAGTTGGACTAAATTAAAATTTTACCAAAAGGGACAAAGTTGGGATACCTGGAAGATTCAAATAGTTGGAATTCTGATAAAATTAATTGCACTGTAAATTAAATGAAGTCTGCAACATTGGATTGACCATAAAAGTGGAGATGTTCTGAATATGGTGGCCTGACATGAATGGGGGAGGTTGTTGGGTGTTACTGGATCAGTACTGTGGGAACCAGATTTTACCAAGGACTGCTGAATATGAATTCTAGTGCCCTAGATACTCTTGGTGGAATGTAAAATATTGGGATGCTACGTCCATGTACTGGGCGGAGTGACGGGGAGGACTGTGCGGCACACACGAGTGAACTGACTAACCACGGAGTGTGTGCAGGAGGTGGACATCTGCCAATGATCAGTCAAAAAATTTCAAACAGCCTTGCCGATAGCTGAAATTCAATTGCAAATCTTGAATAAAAGATCCTTAATAATTTTTTGTGAATAAGTGAATTCACAAATACGGGAGATAAGTGTATACTAAATATTCCGAGATTTTCCAAGATTATTTTATATAACTCAATTTTTTTCCGAGTTATTTTTAAATAATTTCCGTGAGTATAGCCGCCCCGAGTAATATAAAATTCCGAGTTATCGAATGCCAAGTTTTCCAGGGTTTACTGTAACTAATTTCAATATGAAAATAAGAACTCATGCAAGAAGGCCAATATTACATCACGAAATATTGTACTCAATAAGTGTATTAAAATGATAAATGCTACAAAGTTTGAACAAAATGCAATGCTTGAATACAGTGGGGTCTCATTTTATGTGGGTCTCGTGTGCACAGTTACTACTTACGCAATTGGTTGAAATGTGACCATAGTTATAGCTTACACGGAAAGCCATGGGTAATGCGGGTAGTGGTATGGCGTTAATTTAGTGATCTTTTTCTTATTTCGCCACAAATTTTAGTAATTTTAGTGATTGGACTTTATTTTCATAATGTATCAGTACTGTAATGAATAAATGAAAACAAACTGGCAAACGTGGGGGATTGCCTCCATAAGTCGGAATTTGGGATAATAAAAATGGCAAGGCCAGAGCTCCATATGTGCCAAGTTATCAAGGGTTTACTATATGTGCTATGCATTTTGTATTAACAAGAGTTTTTGTGGACCTTAATACACATTAATGAGTAACTCACTACATCCACAGAAAATGGGTGTTGTTTGATAGGATCATACGAGACAACAATCTTCTCGCATTCAACCAGAGTGGGAGTAAAACTAGGTTGCAGAGGTTAGGGGGAAGTGCATTATCAGTGTCTAAGGATGAGTAATCTATCCATACTTTCTGATTACAGCAATAAGATTGTATGTTAGCTTCACATATCACATCCCTCTGTGCACTGGCAAATACAAGAAAAATCTTACCAGACTGTAATGCTCCCCATCCAGCAGCCCAAGCATAGCTGCCTAGCCAGTCAGTTCCTTTCTCAGGCAAACATATAGGTTGAACATGAGGCTGGTAGTGCACAGGTGAGTCCAAGGTTATCACTGCCACATCAAACCTGTCAGCTTGTGGTGTGAACTTGAAATTTGGATGAACCTGGAAGATATCTTATTTTAGACATACTGTAATGATCTAACAATATATAACTGTCAAATTTGAAAATATTCATGAAAAGAATTGTAGGAAAATTTTTCTATTTCATAAAAAAATACATAATGAAGCAGTCCCCACTGGCACTGTGTGTTTAGACACAGTGTTCCCCCTAGCAACACGGTTTTGTGCCACACCTCTCCACAGGCCACCACAGTTGACTCATTAACCCTCTCGTGATCTTTTGACACAGATTTCGTCACTGAGCACTCTGAGCTGGCCTGACCCCTCCCACTCAGCCGTACCTCACAGAAAGCACCCTTCCCAAAAGCAGAAATGCAGGAACAGTGGACTGACTCTATCAACTACCTAAGTTCCTCCCACTAGTCTTGTGGGCTGACAGATGTATCTCTAATGTTTACCAAAATGGAAAAACCGTTCCTGTTACTGACACAACCTGCGTCGAAAGATTGTGAGGGGTTTAAATTTCTAACCACGGCCAGGAGTACCAGAGGGTTAACATGAAAATGCCTGTTGATGGACTTCACCTTTCACAACTTGCAAGTCAATCAAGCAATTCCACTTTTTGTTCCAAAAACATTACAGCAAGTTGCCAGGTCAGGAATGGATTGCATTCAAGAATTTAATTCAAAAAAACATTTGTTTGGAATTCAAAACTCAAATTCTCATAGACAAAATGTTATATATGGTGGTCATGTTCCCAAGCAGTCCTACAAAGGACTATTTTACCCACAAATGAGCTGTATTGTACATTTGCAATAAATATTACAAGTTCAACTTGTAGGATTTGGTTGTTTGGAAACTGGGAATATGAAAAAATTAAGTTTGGGATTCATTTTAGATACAAACAATCAGAACATTTTCAATTCTAATTCATTCATAACTATGAAAGCTTCAACTCCTGAAAATAGAAGTCTGGTTCTTTTTTGTAAAATTTTGATTCACCCTGAAGATATAACACTATTCTCCCAGATGTCAAGGTCAATAGTAATGCTGCCTTTATCTTCTTGTTCCTCCTCAACAAAGGCACTACCTCATCCAAGATATTTAGACTGGCTTTAATCAGCAACAGACCTTCATAGATTAAGAAGTACAAATAAGAGAAGGTAAAAAACAGAGGCCTCTCTAACAGGATACATTCTAAGTTAACAAAAGCTTTAGCATTTAAAGCCTTATTTTGTAAATTCCTATTAAAACATTGCCTTACTACTGGATTCATAACACTAATCATGGAAAAGCTTACAAACAGATTCATATTGCCTATTAGTAAGATTCCAAAAGTGTCCCATCATAAGCTGTTCACTGGCATACTAAACAACATAAAGGTTACTTCAAAAATTTTATCCTAAAATTATGCAATACTGTACAGCAGACACTAAGAGAAGACTATTTCATCCTCTCCTTAGACTCTGAGCCAAAGATTGAAAATGAACCCGGTGGTGTGATCCGAAGGAGGAGATCTATGTAGTCCACTTGGTGGAAAAACTAACCTAATACACCAAGGAGACAACCCGGAAACCAATGGAAATCTGTCCTTCACTTGAATCAACAGAGCTGAATTACCCCTACTAAGGCCTACTCCTCTCACCATCACCTCTGCCTGTCTTAACTAACTTGTTAATCCAACAACTCTTATCCTTTCAATGCCTTTTCTCAAATAACCAGTTTCAAACTAGGAAAAGACAGGTCTGAAATTGCATTCCTGATCCATGAGAGGTATAGTATAAGGTCTGAGAGGATACTTCCTCCCAGTAGCAACTACAGTACACTCCTTTTACTTGACAATAATGTTCCAATTTATCAGTTAACCCGTACTGTAACATGGTAAATGATAATTTGTTTTTACAGACAAAAAAATTCTTTCAAAAACAACACAACAGATTGGTTGACACCACTGAACACTTACATCTATTCCAAGATGGAAAAAATCCTTGGACAAGAACAGTACAGTAATACCAGACCTTCTCTGCCTAGAGTAACCAAAGATTTCCTTGAAATTTCATTAAGAGCCTTAGAGGTTTTACCTTGCTATTAATGCTGGTATTCCTAAAACATTCTTTCCCTTGACAGACACTTGGAAAAAATCTTTTAGCAAAATATATATTCAAGAAAATTTCCTTCTCTCCGTGGTGTGAGAATTCTTCCTTCCAACAGGACAAATTACTGAAACTTGAATGAAATATTTGGCCCATCCTTTCAAAAATTCTTTCACATTTTGTCTCCTATGTTGGCTGGTCGCACTGAATAATGATAAATAAGTTGAGCAAAGTATATACTAATATATTTTTCTTAACATAAAGTAGTTTGATTTATTGTGGTATCAATAACGTTAATATTTTTTTAAAGTTTTCTGTGACCATTGTGATATTTATTCCATCCAAACTTCACAAGAGTACTACGTTGATGTGATCCTGTGATCTCTCTCAACATTTGGTAGATTATTGGTTTATGCTGCCAAGACATTGCATAAAAAATTCAGCAAATTATTTAGTTAATACAATATTAAGCTGATGATTTTTTCCCAATACTGAGATGAAATTGTGTGTTTTTCTAGTTTGGTTTTCTCCTTTTCAATGACAATAATAATTTTTGGTGTATGTAATTTTTTGTGGAGATTTAATGAAAAATTATTAGCTTAGACTCCTACCAGGCTATGTACCATTCAAATCTTCCTGACCTAACCTGTTTGGTTTGCAATCTACAGCTAGCATTTATTCCGGCAGCACAGCACAATCCCACGCATTGGTAAGGTTTGCCATGGTTTGAACAACGCATAGCCTAACTGACATAGTGTATTACCTAGGGTGTGGAATGAACTAACATGGTGTATTACATAGGGTGTGGGACTAATTAACAGTGTATTACCTGGGGTGTGGAACTAACTAACATGGTGTATTACCTGGGGTGTGGACAGAGAATTGATTTACATAGAATTGGTCATTGTTGGTAGAGGAGTAGCTAAGGCTTATCAGGAGAGAGGTTCAAACAACTTAATTGCCACTTTGCCATCAAGGGTCCAAATTGTGAGTTTAAGTGCAAAGAGTGAGCCTGAGTGTAAAAGGGACAGAAAAAGTAGAACATTTGAGTGAGAAGTTTAAAAAGAGCTAAGAGTGGTGACAATACAGTAAGCATCACCTGCAGATTGGTTCTGCCTCCTAGCACTGTTTGTTCCATGATTAAGATTTGAGACAATATCGAAGAGAGGCAAGTTAGCTAATAAATTTTCAGCAATGAAAATAAAGAGGCTGAGTACAATAAACTTTACATTTAAAGGTTTTATCTTCTTTATTCTTGTTTGAATGTCACTTCACTATTATCAGTACGATCTCATGTGAACTCTCAGTATCCATCCCTTTGACCAATCCTGAAGCTGACAGATCATCCTGTAATACTTCACAGTCTGTCTTTTTTTTCTCTGAATAAATTATCCCCAAACATATGTGAGGAAGAATAAATAGCATCTGATATATTATTTATGAAATAAATGAACAACATCAGTCCAAGCACACTATGGCACATTGCTTGTCAAAGAAACATATTGCTTATGATCACAAGAAAAATATCCATTCCTTGTGAGGAAATTTCCCCTAAATTCTGTATCCTCCCAATTTAATTTTCAGCTTTTCATGATATACACCTTCACATGTCTTGGCAAAGTTACGGTATATATTTTTAATAATACCACCATGTTCTAGGACTAGGATCTGTACCTCCAGTAGCTGTGTCAAGAAGAAGCAGCCAGGCATAAATCTGAATTGGCATTCCTCCACAAAGTTGTTACATTGTAGAAGGTCCACCATAACATTGTACATAATCCCTTCTAGCACTTTATATACTATGCAGGTTTAAATTTAATGGCTTGTAAATATTCATGCAGTGGCAATCACTCTTATAATATGCCAGTAAGACTCACACATAATGATTATTTCCAGTCCCTGGGGATCTTTTACTCATCAATACTTTTGGAAAACAAGATTTTAGCAAGTTCTAAATAGCTCAATACACTTTTAATGTGCTGGGATGCCCTATATCACAACCATGGCTTTTATAAACCTTCAGATTAAATTATTCATTTTTAATACACTCTTCTGAGAAGTCTATATACCCCAGTGGTGCCAAAATGTTATTCCTCAAAAGTTGGAAATTAATTCATTTAATACATCCGCTTTGTCTTGGTGAGAGTCTGCACAACTACCCTATTCCAGCCTCAGATTTGAGACAGAGTTCTATCTCTCAACTCTTTCAACTGTTAATGGACTAGTGTAATTACTAACCTTGTTATGTGTTTAAAAACCTTAGTAGTTGAAGCACAGTAATACATTACCCCTGTATAACATTAACATCCTTCATTTGAATTTGCAAAATATAAAAAAGCTTTGGGGGTTTGATTGTGCCTTGGTTGTAACCTGATTACGAAAGTGTTCTGAGAGGATAGGATCTAACTCTACCTAGTTTTTTGCCACTGCCATGATGTGCCACTTTGTTTTTTCATTTGCTGCTGTAATCCTGAGGAGATGTGGTTTATTCTTTTGCTTCCCCCTTAGCCTATCTATTTTACCTGGGACAGATGTTATATGCAGGCCCTTTGCAAATAAGTCTCAAAAATTCATCATGCTTTGTGTTTTCCCATTCTCACCAACATCTGACTCAGAGACTCCAGACAATAATAAGATTAGTGTATTCAAAATAAACCTAAAGTTCCTCTGGCACAATGTTAGTATTGACCTAAATCTGCTTCTCCTGTCCTATCCTGCACACAATTTTTTAATACTGTATGTTCTTTGCTGAAAGGAACAAGATAGAAGCAAAAGCATTATGAGCAGATGCATCTACTGAGTTATTAAAAGGTGACCCACACACTCAAACTTAACAGTGATTACAATGCTGATACTGTATCACAGTGCTTGAGATCAGTTCTCTGTCTTCCTCAAAACAGAGGAGAGACAACTATGATCTAACACCGAACGTCATGATAATTTTCTATTCAGTGACAGTAATGAAGTTACCTTTATATCAGTGGCTCCAAAGATAATTGGACGAAGAGGCTCCTGTTCTGAGTTGAGAACATAGTCACCCAGTGTCACCCGAATTTGGTGTGGTCGTGCCCTGTAATGAAGTTTATATATTAAGACTGTTAAAAAACAAATCAAAATAAATTGCAATTTAGCAAATTAATATATTTTTCACCTTAAAAATATATAAATACTGTACATAGGCAATTAATTCTTCAGTAAGCTGTATTTCAAGTTGCAGGATTTTTATAGCCTGGCACCCTTTGCTGGAGACTTGTGTATTTTATTCACTAAGTCTAGAAGAACTTCCACACACTGTAGATGGCTGCAAGTAATTCATAAATTACTTAACACCTTCCTGTCACACACAAGTCTCTGAGGGGATTTTTTTATATAATAGTTATCACTTAAAGCTAATCAATAAAAAGGTGCCTCACCCTTCACCTGGATCAAACATAATGGATTATAGGACTAATTTCTCCAATTCAGTCTCAGTCATCTGCTTACACTGAATGACTGTCTCACTGTCACCTCCACCTCCTGTTAGGATAAATGATATAATTTCAAACTCTTAAACACGGGACCAGACAATCCAGTGCTTGGTTGATTTTATATACTATGGGTTTTAACAGTTTGCAGAATGACCTAACTTGGGTCCAACCATTGTGCCTGTTCATAGAGTTGAACAGGCCTCAAATATGGAAAAAAACATTTAAAAACTCTGAGTTTCCAAAGAAATCTTCCAAGGTGTTTCACATCCTAATTACCAGACAATCAGTTTTGGAAGTTGTGGGTTTATTGTGTTTCCCACTTAGGAATGGAACAGGTCTGCACACACACACACACCCACATCACATAATATTTTCTATCGAGGATTTTTGTGTGCTTCTTTGAGTTCTTTGGTTACTTACGATACTTTTTTTTACTTTTTTCTTATTCACCACTGACTGGCTCGTTAGCAGCTTCAGCGATCTGTCACGTCTCTGTTACGCACTGTTGGCAAGTACTGGGCATGCACTGGCTCCTGAATGTATCTGAACCTGCTCCAGTGCTGGTCAAGTCTGGTCTTGAAACAGCTCACACTCGGTGCCATCACAACACTCTCTGGCAGATTGTTCCACGTTCCACGAGTTCAAAACTCTCACTCCGAAAAGTTTGCCCTCACAGTTTTCTGGACTTGCAGCTTCTTCAACTTTGAGCTGTGACCCCTTGTCGGGTGAACATCTGCCAGCTCCAAGTAAGGAAACTTAACTGAGTAGTGCCCTTTCAGTTGTTGATACATCTCAATTAGGTTGCCCCTTATCTGTCTGTAGTATAAGCTAAGCAATTGCGGCTCTCTAATCTCTCTGGATAGCTGAGGAGCCTAAGAGCAGGCACCAGTCTGGTGGCCTTCTTTTGAACATTTTCAATCAACTGACAGTCCCAAGCATATCTAGGGGACCAGATGGGGTGTCAGTACTCCAGGTGGGGAAGCAACTCGCTTTTGAAGATCGTTTTGAGGGACAGACCTCTAGATATCTGAACAACCTTCTTATAAGACCTAATAATTTAGTTGCTTGATTCACTTTCTTTTCACAATGGCCCAAGAACTTCAGTTCATTGTCAACATACACACTTGGGTTCTTTTCACATTAAGTCTCAATTAATGCAGCTTTTTCGTCCCATTGGGACATATGATATGCCTCCTTACCGTTAGTACGTCCCAGGTGCATCCTCTTACACTGCGTCACATTGAATCTTAGCAGCCATTTCTTTGGCCATTCTTCGAGCTCACAGAGATCTTTCTGCAGCTCTTCACAGTCTACTTGGTTATTAATTTCCCTAAATAACTTAGCATCATCTGCAAACATTTGTATGGAGGAGTGTACAGCTTCTGGCATGTCATTTATAAAGCAAACAAACAACAGCTGGCCCATTCCACTGCCCTATGTTACCTCGCTTATAATGGGTACACATGACGATTTCATGCCATTAATCACCACACACTGTTTGCGACATTAGAGAAAGTCTCTGATCCACGCTAGGACACTTCCGCGAATCCCGTACCCTTCCAGTTTCAATTTTCAGCCTATCATGGGGTATGCTGTTGAAAGCCTTGGCAAAATCTAGGTATATATTGTTGTCATTTGCCACCCTTTTCCAGAATTCGGGTCTAAACATCCAGTACCTTGAGTAATTGTGTTAAGCAGGAGCGTCCCAGCATAAAACCGTGTTGGCAATCCTTTACAAGGTTGTTTCATAGCAGTCTCTCCTCAACTTACGACATATTCGACTTACGACAACCTGGACATACTGTAAGACGGCCATGGTCGTATAAAATAATTTTCACATTACGTATTTTCGAGTCCCGATGTTTGGTCGAAATGTGCATTCAGCTGACTACATTAAAGGTAAGTGCACAGTAACATTTTATTATTTTTTCATTATTGATTACTTTTACTGTACTACTGTATTTCATTTTAAAATTTCTATGTATTATTTTCGCCTTTTCAACTTCCGACCAAATCGACTTACGACCTGGTCATCGGGACGGAACCCTGTCGTAAGTCGAGGAGAGACTGTAGATGTTCCATCATGGCATCTCTTATAATGCTTTCAAGTACTTTACACAGTATGCTGTTCAGGCTCACTGGTCTATAATTATTCGTGGAGTGTTAGTCGCCCTTCTAGAAAACAGGACTCGCATTAACCGTTTTCCAAACACTGGGGACCTTTTGCTCATCCAGGCATTTACAGAACAGGATCTTCAGGGGGTCAGCAAGCTCATTGCACAACTCTCTTAGCACTCTGGGATGCACCATGTAAGGGCAGGGACTCCAATGAGCCTTTAGCTTCGACAATTTATTTCTTATAACCTTTCCTGAGAACACAATGTGGGTCAGTGCTGTGTCAAACCGTCTGTCCTCAAAAGCAGGAAGATTATTCGCATCCTCCATTGTGAACACCGAGGCAAAGAAAGTGTTCAACACCGAGGCAAAGAGACTGTTCAACACCTCTGCTTTGTCCTGGTCAGAATCTGTGTAACTGCCATCTTCAAGCCTCAGGTCCGATACTCCTACTAGCGTTTCTAAGTTAGACTTTGCATAGCGGTAAAACTCCTTTGGGTTTGACTTGACCTTGCTTGCAATCACCCTCTGGAACTCCTTTTCAGCCCTTCTACACTCTGACTTTGCTTGGTTCCTGGATGTGGCATACATCCTCCTATCCTGCTCATCGTTTGTCCTAACCAACGTCTTGAATTTTGGGGTTTTCTTCTTAACTTTGTCGACTGCCGCATGGTTCATGTGTAGTGGTCTCCTTGTATTCCCGGAGGCACTGGGTTTGGTCTTGGGTATATATTTTTCAATCAAATGGTTAACTTTACTGGCTATGATATTCAGCGTAGTGTCTGCATTCGTCACAATTTCTTGTAATATTTGCATCTTGGCCTGGTTTTGTCATGAACCAAGTAACAGTTAAACCTAAAGGACAACGTTACGTGATGGCTGGTGCCAACGGTGGCTAGGTGTTTCAGATTGGCCACCATACCCTCCTCGTTTGCTATCATGAGGTCCAGTGGCTTGGGTGTCTGCTCCCCTCTGTAATGAGTCAGGTTTTTAATATGTTGGAATAGAAAATTCTCTATCATCACAGTTTCTAAAAAAAGATTAGCAAGGTTATTTAAGCCAATTGACATGGTTTCATTTCTCCAGTCAGTGTCGCCATAGTTAAAGTTCCCCATGATAAGGAGGTGGCTAGGGTTGAGCACCATTGCATTGTCTATTAAATTCCTTTGGTTTAATAAGCTACACCTGACGATAAGTAAGTCTCCTCCCTCTAATTCAATTTTACACCACTTGAATTCTTCAAAAACATCCTCTCCCTATACCCTCACCTAGCTGGCTCTAAGGTCTAGCATAGATAACCACACCCCTCTTGAAAGTTACTTGAGAAAGGTTCGTAAATTAGTCATATCCGTCAATAGTGAACTCAGATTCCTCCTGGTTGATTCTCCTGTTCTTTTACAACAGTTCTACAACACCTACTATATCGGGTTGATGTACCTTTAGTAGTGTTTCAAACTCCTCTCTCTTATCAAGGAATGTGTCAAGATTAGTGTACATGACTTTCAAGCTGGAATTTGTTCTTGGTAACATCTCTGATTTTGGGAGTGACTCCGGCCCTCGTCCATTCTCAGCAGCTGCAGCATTTGCTAAATACATCGTATTTTGCGGGGTGTGGCCAGAGATGTCATTGTTTACATGGCGCTCGCCTGCTCCTGGGTGGGAGGTAGAGCAGCTAAGGGGGGGGGGGGTCCCTCCATTCCCCAGGTCTGTGCTGATGCTCTTGCTTCCACTACCCTCCCCCTGGATATAACCCATGTACACCCGTTCCCGTTGACTCCTCCTTCCTCTGCTTCAGGCCCTGTTGGAGTTTTTTGTGCTATTCCATCTGCATTACCTTACTAAGTTTTTTGCCTGCCGAATAACTTCCCATTTCTTATTTTCACTGACTAGTGTGATCCTGAGGGACCGAGGCTTGTTCTCCTGCTTTTGTCGTAGCCTTCTCACATTCAGAGCCTCTGTACATATATTCCAAAACTGCAACTTATCGTGTGTTTTCCTACTCTCAGCTTCCTCCGACTGGTTCTCAGGGACTGCAAAATCTATTACTTTGTTCCTGTGCTCAAAACGTTCCCATTGTTTCTCCTCTCCCCTAACATTAGGTCTGCTAGTTGCCATCTCTTCGACACACTTCTTCAGAGTCCCTAGCTGCTGTAAAACCTGTTAGGATCCTGTATTACTCTTCTTTCCATCACCTTCTGTGGCCCTGCTAAAGCCTGAGCATAACTATTCCTCACTACTCCCTCCATTCTATCAGCTACTTCCTCAGTCTTAGCAAGTATCTCTTTCCCAACTTGTTCTAGTTTGGCAACCAGCAAGGATCCAGCTTCATCTACTTTCGTCCCTAGGATTCTCATTCCCCAATGGTTTGCAATCGCCTTATTTACTTTGATTTTGCAGTCAGGACAATACCAGCAACAGCCTTCATGTTTTACCTTATTATGTATTGTCCTGAATTCTGTATAGCCCAGATCCGCACAATTTACATCAGACGTCGCCCTGCAGTAATTGCACGGCAACAGACTTCCTGGTGATGCTGGGGTTTTAGCCCCTGATTCTCTACGCCTCGTGACTGTCATTGTTGGGGAGGAGGGGGGATTGTGCAGACTCTGGACGAATCGTCTCAGCCTTAAGCCCAGTTTACAATGTGATATAATTCTAATTGTCGGTTTAATAATAATAATATTATTATTAATCTTTATTATTACTATGATAATTGCTTCTAATCTGTGTCTTGGTGGCAGGGTTTTAGCATCAAGGTCCCTTTAAAGCCCCACTCCACTGCCTTCATATATAGGCCTCTTTGTCTGGTGCCAACCACCAGATGCTCACACTTAATTTCTTCTGATGAAGAAATTTACCTCTCTGGGATGACTTACCTTATAATCACATCTACTAATTGTAATCTAAATGAAATGAGATGTGTGAGTGATCATGCCCTTGTGGCAGACTAATGTTATTTAAAAAATCACTTAGCTGCCCTGCTGCTGGCCTTGACCTCCCTGGCACCCTTGTTCGTCCAGTGTTGCCGTCCAAGACAAGTTGAATTGTTTTCTGTTTTTGTTTTTATCCAGTTCTCCTCGATGAGTTGTTGGTATCTTTACGTTCTATCACTAAGTACACTGTATCTTGCTATAAATGGTGGATCATATGCACAATCACAGTCCCTTAGAGAACAGAGAAAAAATAAAACTTTCTTTATGGAGGCAATAAATGCAGTTCGAGACAGCTTGGCTTGGATTTTTTCTTCTTTTTTTAACTATTATTTACTTATGTTCTCTTTTCCAGTTCTCATCAACGAATATATCTCTATGTTCTATCACTGTGTACACTGTATCTCCCTATGAATGGTGGATTGTAAGCACATTTCAGTACCTGAGAAAACACACACACAAAAGAAAAACTTTCTGTATGGCACCAATATATATGACTTGGTTACTACCGGCAGTGGTGCCAGATTGCTTGTCCCAATTTGTTTTTCACTTCAATTTACAGTGATCCCTCGGTTAACGAACGCCTCGGTTAACAAAATTTCGGTTAACGAATTACCTTCCATAAGAATCTTCATTTCGGTTAACAAAAAAAAATTCGGTTAACGAAATTCTTACGAAAATGTTTCGACATGCTTTGGCTTGTTCACCAGCTGGAAGATTAGTCCGCCAATACAGAAATCGGTTCTAGGGCTTACATTCATTAAAATTTGAGTAAATATCAAGAAGGTTGTACTATTAAATAATTTTCCAAGTTATATATTCAAATATTTAGTCATTTTAACACTTTTTTAGTTAACACAAAGGATAGCACAGTCTAAATAAATGTTACATTCATATCTAATAATGAAATCATACAATAAATTTAACACTTTACCTTGAAAAAATATGAATATAACTTGGTGGGGGAGAAGAGTGATTTTGAAGTTGATAGCATCAAGCTTCTCTTCAAGTGTTATAGCCTTTCATTTACAATCACCACAGGGAATGCGATCACCAGAACGCTTCTTGGAGATATTCTTCTTTTCCATATTCACAATTAATACCACAAAATTGGAGAAATAGTAAGCAAATATCACTGAGGACGCTTCAAAACAACTCACGTGTTTCAACTGATCGTGTGATGGAAAAAGAGAGAGCGGGTGTAAAACGCTATTTGCCCGCACTGCGAAACATTATTTTTATTTATTTTTTTCATACAGTATTTATGGGAACAGCTAAATTTGAAAAAAAAAAGATGAAATTTATAGAGACCCTATCAAATAACACTTCACAAACAAAACTCATGAATCAATTGAACATGTGATGTCAAACGTGAACTGTAAACACTGCATAACCCCGCGCCAAGCGACAGTACACCTAAAACATTCGAGTGGAATCGCATTACAACCAACATGCGTTCGCTTCCTTTATCATGGCAAAATATTATTAATGTACACCTAAACTGAGCATCTGATGATGATGTTATCGGGGGCATAAACATCAGTGACATCAGTAAAGTGACAACCTTTCAAACACTACATGCTGTGCCTGCTGTTTTTGTTTATAACTCTATCTTGTTTGCTCTTTATTACTCTTTCTCTGTTGGTGGGGTATTCATCTGTTTCATCTCAGCAAGGGTAGTGACGTTAATTGTTGGTATGTATTGTGCATAATGAAGAGCATTTTACACAGGCTATAAGTTTTCTGAAAAAATTTTGTACACACATTCACAGTATGGTGATTTGGCCACTAAGGAATGTGTTCTCAGGGAGTTGTTGAACTTATTATGTTTTTTGTATTGCAGGGTGGTGGAGGCAGCAGAACTTTATCATTCTGCTTGTCAGTGCCGGCTAACAAGGTTATTTGGGCGATTATATTTCCTACTGTCTTTTGTCTTGTATACCTGGTCAGTAGTTTCCAACACTGGGTCCCTGCACCCCAGGGGTCCATAATGGTGGTACTGAGGGTCTGTGAACCTACTACACAACTGCACACTCCAAGCTGAATAATAGATTTGGATTTCTACAGGATTTATTTGAAATCAGTGAATATGATCTTAATGTAAAATGTGAATATCTTGTAAATGTATATTTATCAGATCTGGAAAGAATAGTTGGTACAGAATTGTTTCAATTTTGCTATATTGTAAGAGAACTTTTGTCTGCCAAGAAAAAAAAAAAAAAAAAAAGTTTTTACGACGTCTCGCTTTATACCTACGTACGTATGTTCCTATCATAGCATGAACTCGCCAGGCCAACATACAGGCAATTAAAAGATCTAATAATTACTTAAATACATAATATTAGGATACGTCGTTACCTTGCATTTAATTGCAATTCTCAAAACCCCCTCCCGCACCCTCCATCACACGCATTGCTACTGTCATCTTCTTGCCTGGCGAGTAAGAGATGAGCCTTGAACACTTTACGTTCAATATAATTCGTGATCAGAGACTAGAATCAACATTTCCAAACATAGACATACTTCTATGAATTTATCATAGTCTTGTGATACCAAATTTCTCTGGAGAGGTCATTTTCCAAACTGAAATATGTGAAAAATTATTTTCGATCAACTATAGACTCAAAAGAGATTAGTCAATCTGGCACTTATGAGTATGGAACAAGATGTACTAGAGGACATTGATTTCGATAAGCTAATCAAAACATTTTCTGTTAAAAGGCACATAAAGTTTCAATGCACCTATGTTAAAATATAATGTGATATCAAAGAAAAAGAAGTTTAATTTATGTTCATTTTGTTTGTCCGTTCTTTATGGATTTATACATATTAATAAAGTGTACAGTTTGTAATGATATACTGTATTTTGATTAATAACCTACCACCACTTACATTTAGTCTGTGAAATATATTTTCATACATACATAACATAGGCAATTGTACGTGTAGCTTGTAGGAGAATCTAAAGTTATTTTTATTTAATTTATACAAAAGGGCCTCCATAAGCATATTTACCTCAAGGCCTCCACCTACCCTAAGCCGGCCCTGGCCGGAAGTACATTCACCACATTTGTAATATTTCAAAACATCTAAAGGGACTGTAAATCAATCACTGGTTCAAATGGTCTTGATTCAACCCTGATCCATTTATCTGAGAGGTGTTGCTTGCAGCAGTATTACCTTATCTCACACACCGTTCTCTACTACAGTATTAAGTCTTTACAGCCACAAGGTAAAGATAGGTTATCTCCGAGGGTTTAGATACATGCACTTCACAGATAACTAACTAATGAGATAAAATAATACTTTATAATTAGGACACACAAACCTGAAAGATCAATTAACACAAAAATATATTTTTAGCACTAACTTGGAAAGAAAAAACCTTGAGATTATAGAATATAGAAATATAAAGTAAAGTATAAAAAGTTTAAGGTAATAGCTTACCTTGCAACACAATGACCAG
Source organism: Homarus americanus (assembly GCF_018991925.1). Lineage (NCBI taxonomy): Eukaryota > Metazoa > Arthropoda > Malacostraca > Decapoda > Nephropidae > Homarus > Homarus americanus. Next base: position 5,388,525 of record NW_024712526.1, on the reverse strand, counting down.
CAGTGACCACATGATATTGATTGATGAGTGATCCTCCACACCGACTTGAACCAATCCGGATATATGCCTAAGGGTCAGGTGAGGTCAAGGTAGGGGAGGATGGGGTACAAAATAAATAATGAAAAAACCTTACAAAAAGTCTATATACAGTATTCAACTCTTTCCACTTCATTCCATTAACAATTACAGCATTAAAATAAAATCAACTAATATATTGTACGAGACATACTGCAGTGAATTCTAAGAAACTACGTATTTTGCTTAGTTGTGCAAGAGTCCCGTATGCACTACTAACGTAATCAACTACATACTTTCTATGTGATTTTTATTACTTCAGTTACATTTGAAGCTGTAAACTAATTCTGTAAAAACATCAAAATGACACTCTGGGTGAAGACAGAACTTATTCATAGTGGTAAAAAAATAAACAAATTAATTACGCTAACTGCAATTCTTAAGGTAGAAAAATTAAACTGCAAGTTTTATTATAAGACTTAAACTTCTTGCTAATTAAAGGTTTAAAAATAGGAGAATACAGTAATGAATAAACTCCGGATTCTAATTCAAGCATAAAGATGTTGACTTAATACAGTTAAACAGTCTGTTATTATCATTAAAGCAATAAGCATGGGATATTGTCATCTAGTTCTGCTTTTCAATATTTACTTGTCAAACACTTTCCCCTGGTGTCTTCTACCTAATCAGTTTGTCCTACCAACAATAGAGGTTACTCTCATGATGAAAACATTGTCTTATATGAGTTTGTCTTGTATGCTGACTTCATAATATAATAACAAATATGAATCCATCTTCCTTAAGATGTGTCCTTGCAAGATATATATTTAATTACTATAATTTTTCTTGGCTTCTAACTCGAACATTTAAAATTACCTACACTGTACATACAAAACTTGTACAAGTCAGCAAACAAACCAGAACATTATGTTACACAAAGTCCACCTGTCTTGTCTTCAGCATAGGTGGTCAGGTCCTGTTTGGTTTTTCCATCATCATTTAGAGGATTCCCTATTCTTCTTCATACACCCTGTGAAGGAGCAGGCTGTGCTCTGACTACTACCATGATACTGTACTAGCAGTATCACATCTGCCATTAAATAATTTGCATTATCAGTCAGGTGTCTCATCCTAGTTACTATACCAACTGTCAGGTGATGTCATGTCTGGCTGCATCCACTGTATTCCATGTCTTGTCTTGAGAACTTCAAACTGTCAGAAGTTGCCCTTTCCTCTGCTCTGCAAGATTTTCTTAGAGTGATACTATATGGTTTACAATAAACATATCTCATTTAGGTAGTCCTATACAGTAGGCTAAAAATTGTAATGTATAATTTGTACAATATAATACAGCAATTATGAAAAATAATTTACAAAGACAGTACAGTAATATTATCAAAAACTATCTTGAGAGTAGCAGTTTTTGGACAGACCTTTTATCCCAGAATTAACTGTAATGGCTTAAGCCAAAGCCAAAGTAAAAATACCTAATTCATTAAAAGGATTGCTTTTGATACCTGAAACTGCAGTCTACCAGATAGAGTAATGCCCTCGCTTTTTTTTATATAATTAAAAAAATTAAGACTTTCTTCATTATCATCGTTTTATGGCAATTTCCCACACTTGCTTAAGTTACCAATCCTAATGCAGTATTAATATCATATGATCCTTATTTTCTAGGTTAACACTAAATTTTTTCACTGCACTAAACTTTAAATAAAATTTTTTGTTAACAGTAGAACCTCTATACACCGGAATTCACTTTTTTACAGACTCTTTGAGGTGCTCCGGACTGCCCCTCTATTCACTGGAAATAATTTGAAAAAATCCAGAAAATCCAGCATCAGTTTGAATGTTTGTGTGTTTGTAGGTGCGACTGAATGTTTACGGGTGGGTGTTGCATGGCATGTGACTGAGTCCTGCCTTCATACATATCATATCAGTGTGTCGTGCCTCATAACATACACTCATTTATGTGAACGTTTCAAGTAGAGTACGTATTGTCTTTAATGAGAATACTTGAGGGTTTTGTGAAATGGGCAAAATTATGTAGAATACTACCTAGTTTAAGAAATTAGGCAAAAAAAATATATAGAAAATAAAAAATGCTTATACTATACGTACTAAAAAAAAATCTTCTTCGCTGAATACTGTACAGTGGTCTAATCATATTTGCTGTATGCCTAAGGAGAGCTACTAAGTATGACAGATAAGATACTGCATATGTAAACAGGCTGAGGGTAGTGGGGGGAGGAGGACAGGGCATTATCATATTTGCCATTTTTGTTCAATCCAGAATGCGACGTCTAGCTTTATACCTAGGTATGTTAATGCCTAGCAATAACTCGCCAGGCCAACATACAGGCAATTAAAACATCTAATAATTACTTAATATGTAATATTAGGAGGACACGTCACTACCTGGCGTTTAATTGCAATTCTCAAAACCCCCTCCCGCACCCTCCATCACACGCATTGCTACAGTCATCTTCTTGCCTGGTGAATCAGCTGTAAATACGCACAAAGAAGGCTCCGCTAATTTGTGTTGTAATAGCTGAAATACTAAGTGCCACGAGGATTTTACATTTGGTATTTATACATCTTAGCACAGGTGAGGAAATCGAGTGACTTTTATTTTGCTTATGTCTCTCAGATATTGTGTTAGGGGCAATTTTTTATACGGTCTGGTCAAGCATGGCGACCACGGCTCATCTTCTATCTAGGAAGACAGTAGATCGTTAGTGACTAATATCCTCTGCTTTCAAGTCACTTAGTGAATGACATTGTTTTTCACCCTTCCGGGCACATCTTCACTGAAAGAATATATATATACGTGTATAGATATACTGTATACAGTATACCGGGTATGTATATATACTGCATACTGTAAAAAAAAAAATTCTTTGTCCCAATTATACACGTGCAAGTATGAATACCATGTGGCCATCCCTCTCCCTCTTCTCATGTTTGTTCACAAAACTATTCGGGCTTCCACCCTGGGTTTTCTAATTACTGTACTCTCAGCATGAAGGCTAGAGTTGAGTTTTTCTCTTCATAACTCTATTTTATTCATGTCCTCAGTAGCGAGTTCAGCCTTTCCAGGAGAACTTTACCAAGGCTGCTAGTCTTAGTGATCCTTCCGGACGCTGACCTTCCGGTCTTACTAGCAATCTAGAGTTATGTTGGGATGAACCTTGTATCCTTAATATGGGTTATATGAGAACCATTCAGGGTGGAATTCTCAACCCAACACATCTTGCCAGAGTAATGGTGAATGATGTTAGCTAACGGAGCGCTATGGTAGCAGCTCAGCACTGTCAACCCTTCCGGGTGACTTGATGCTCACTCGGGCATCATCGCTGAAGCTAATCATGTTAAATGGGTCCTGGGGAGGAGGCCCCCACCTACACTACCTTCTGCTTGTTGCTCCGATACACTCTCATCTCCGTGTTTTATTTTTTTCATAAGACACACGAGCACATTGAAATGACTTCCCAAATATAACACTTTACAGTACAAAATAGTCATATTAGTGAAAACAGTTGTCAGCATTCAGATTTTGTTTAATTTCTTGAAATAATTCAGATAAACAGTGTTATGTCCAGACTGGGGTGTATTGCAGCAATTAGTCTGGTGTACTGAGGTACGTACTGTGCTTTACAACTTATATACTGTACATGTCACTTGTAGTAAGTACAGTACAGAACAGTATGTGAAAATAATAATTGAGATGACAAGTAGGAGTAAACTTGGCTCGGTACTCTATTCACTATTTGGTTCTAATATAAAGAAAGCCTTCACAAATTTTAATTTCTTCTGTTAGTTCATGCCATACGTTACATGGTACACTACCACACAACATTATTTTAATGTGTTTTCCATCTGTCCGTCCATCACTTTGGAGGCCCCAGTGGTCCTCACAACATAACTCTATATTTATTTATTTATTTATTTATTTTTTATTTAATTATTTTTTTTTTTTTACCGGGGATCAGACCACCCGGGCACAGGTCACTGACTCACATTGGGGCCTGAGGGGCTAAAATATAACAATAATTATAATACTGTAATAATAATAATAATAATAATAATAATAATAATAATAATAATAATAATAATAATTATAATTATAACAATAATAATAATAATAATAATTCATAGGTCTAAGTCGTGTTTCTCACTTTTGATCTTTTTTTTTCATTCTTATATTTCTTTATTATTATTATTTTTGTTCAACCCAGAATGCGACACTTAACTTTTAACCTAGGTATGTTAATGCCTAGCAATAACTCGCCAGGCCAACATACAGGCAATTAAAACATCTAATAATTACTTAATAAGTAATATTAGGAGGACACGTCACTACCTGGCATTTAATTGCAATTGTCGAAACCCCCGCCCTTCGCCCCCCATCGCACGCACTGCCACCTTCATCTCTGTTGTGCAACGAGCTTGCAGAGCCCCTGAAGATCCTGTTTTGTAAATGCCTGGATGAACAAATGGTCCCCAGTGAATGGAAAGTGAAGTGGCTTATAAGAGTCCTATCTTCAAGAAGGGCGATCGTCACTCCACAAACAACTATAGACCGGTGAGCCTGACCAGCATAATATGTAAAGTACTTGAGAGTATTATCAGAGATGCAGCAATGGAACATATAATACGAAACAACCTTGTAAAAGATTGCCAACACGGTTTTATGCCGGGGCGCTCCTGCTTAACACAACTGCTCAAGGTATTGGATATTTGGGCCCATATTCTGGAACAGGGTGGTAATATCGACAATATTTACCTAGATTTTTCCAAGGCTTTCGACAGTGTACCCCACGAAAGGCTGAAAATCAAACTGGAAGGGTACGGAATTCGGGGAAATGTCCTAGCGTGGATAGAAGACTTTCTACAAGACCGCAAGCAGTGTGTGGTGATTAATGGTATGAAATCGTCATCTGTACCTGTCGCAAGTGGGGTACCACAGGGCAGTGTATTGGGCCCGCTGTTGTACACTCCTCCATACAAATGTTTGCCGATGACGCCAAGTTATTTTGAGAAATTAAGTACCAAGCAGACTGTGAAGAGCTGCAGAAGGACCTCTGTGGGCTCCAGGAATGGTCGAAGAAATGGCTGCTGAGATTCAATGTCACGAAGTGTAGGAGGATGCACCTGGGGCGTACCAACGGTAAGGAGGTGTATCATATGTCCCAACGGGATGAAGAAACTGCACTAGTTGAGACTGTGTGTGAGAAGGACCTAGGTATGTATGTTGACAATGAGCTGAAGTTCTCGGGCCACTGTGAGAAGAAGGTAAATCAGGCAAATAAATTATTGGGTCTTATAAGAAGGTCGTTCAGATATCTAGACGGTCCGTCCCTCGTAATGATCTTCAGGAGTGAAGTGCTTCCCCATCTGGTCCCCGACATATGCTAGGGACTGTCAGTTGGTTGAAAATGTTCAAAGGAGGGCCACCAGACTGGTGCCTGCACTTCGGCACCTCAGCTACCCTGAGAGATTAGAGCGCCTGAAATTGCCTAGCTTATACTACAGACGGGCAAGGGGGGACCTAGTTGAGGTGTATAAGCATCTCAGGGGGCACTACTCAGTTGAGTGTCCTTACTTGGAGCTGGCGGACGCTCGCCCCACAAGGGGTCACAGCTCAAGATTGAAGAAGCCGCAAGTCCAGAAAACCGTGAGAGCAAACTTTTACGGAGTGAGGGTTGTAAACTCTTGGAACAATCTACCAGAGAGTGTTGTGACAGCACAGAGTGTGAGCTCTTTCAAGACCAGACTTGATCAACACTGGAGCGGGTTCAGGTACATTCAGGAGCAGGTGCATGCCCAGTATTTGCCAACAGTGCGTGACAGAGACGTGACCGATCGCCCGAGCGGCTAGCGAGCCGATCTTTTGGTGATGAAGATAAATGAAAAGAAAAGTAATCAGAGATGTGACCGATCGCCCAAGCGGCTAACAAGCCGATCAGTGGCGAAGAGGATAAAAGTAAAAGTAAAAGTTGCCTGGCGATTCAGCTATAAGTACACGCAATGGAGAGCTCCGCGAATTTGTGTTGTAATTGCTGAAATACTAAGCTCCGCGAGGATTTTATATACGGTATTTGTACTTATTAGCACAGTGATGAAGTAATGACTTTTATTTTGTGATGTCTCTCAATTACTGTATTTGGGACAATTTCTTATACGATCTCAGGTCAGACATGGCGACAACAACACGTCTTCTTTGTGAAGTCGTTTGATCGATATAATTATTTTTACATTTTCGCTTCCCAGACCCCAATGTGGGTTAGTGACCTGTGCTCGGGTGGGCTAATCCCTGTTTAAAAAAACAAAAAAAAACAACAGTTTTGCTCCACAAAAAAAAAATTCGGTTTTCGGAATTTCGGATAAAGGGTTGTACTGTATTACATAGGCAAGCATTCCTCAGTATCACACAATCTATATTGACAAAAATCGGAAGTACAATCCTAGCATAATTATTGAAACCAAAAAGTGAACACAGATATTTATAGAGCTAAACTTAGGTCTTATAACTGTATATTCTATTTACTTCATTATTACCAAATATCTTACCATATCCTTCCTCCAGATTTAAAAAGTAAGAACTCCATTACTACTGTCAAACTTTACACACTGTGCAGTAGAGCAAAAGTTAAGTTATAACCCTAAATCATTCAATGGATCTCCAATGAAATTGTCACATAAGGATACTCTTGCACGACCACAATGATACAAATACTATGGCATTAAATGATTGCCCATGAGATCACCAGTTGTCCATAGAAGTGAGTCATGAAAGAGGTTATGATAATAGCTGTAGCTGCATGCACCATTAATACATGTGAAGAGAAATAGTTGGCGAAGACACACACCAGACAAGGAAGAGACTAATGGGACAAAGCCAAATGAAAGAGTTCCTTACTTACTTTATATAATAGATTAAGTAGAGAATAAAAAAAGAGGAGACTGGCCAGTGACAGATGCACGGAATGACATACAGTATTACCCCGCTTTACGCGGTTTCACTTTACGCGATTTCTCATATACGCGGTGCCTCGCCAGAACCGAACTTTCACTTTACGCGGTTCATCTACCCATATACGCGCAGAGTGTCCGGCTCGACGCTATTTTTAGATTCGCCCCACCCGCCTGCTCCCACCTCCGCCTGGGTAAGCCGCGCGGTAAGGTTGCGCAGTGCATGTCTCTGTTGCGTTATCACTGATGTCATATGACGTATCGGACTGTGATTGGCCATGCATCCCTACCCCTCTCTGCTGCTAGCTGTAATTGGTTTAATGTAATGTGACGTGTCCACCCGGGGAGGGAGGGAGGGAGGAAAGACGATACTTGACCTAGCCGCGGCAGTTTCATCCCTCCAGGCCCCGTATGCCGACCCATCTCTTCTACTAACGTAAGTGTTACACCTAACTTTTAGTTTTCCTAACCTAACCTTTATTTTTCCGAACTTAACCTCTATTTTTCCTAACCTAACCTCTTCTATATTACTTGTTTGTGCATACCATCATAAAGTTAAGATAAAATTTTTACTACAACATAGTTGTGTGTCGTCAAAAAGTGGAGTTTGGGGGTCGGGCCAGTCTCTATTGGAATTAATCCCATATGTTCTGTTGTTCCATTTACGCGGATTTCACTTAACGCGGTACCCTGTGGGTTCAATTGACCGCGTAAATCGGGGTACAACTGTATTATGAAAATACTAGAATTAGAATAAATTAATGTTATTAAACCACCTTGGTTCCTAAGCCAAAGAATACTGAATAATGGCTGATTAAAGACTAGTACCTTATAAATGGTGCATATAGAAAGATAAAGTTCAGAAAACAATATGTAAGCACAGTCTATTGAAAATATATTGAAAGAAGAAAAACCATATAATTTTAAACTTCATGACCGATCAAACAAAAACTGAGAAAGCAAAAAGCTGGGTACTGTATACACTGCATTTACCACACCAGTTGCTGAGAGGTAATAAACTCTGTACTTACAATTAATTTAAAAATGCATACTGAAAAAAAAATATATATATATACTGTATATATAATATATACATACTGTACAGACACAATCCAAAATTTCTTTACCCCCTTGGCTCGAAGGAAGGCTAAACCAAGGTTGAAGAAAGGCCAGGTGAACGGAGATACATTTATTCAGTAGTTTGGTAATGTTGCCCGATGATGGTGGGGGTCACACACCAGCACCTCAACACAGACAAAACATTCAAGCACGGGTATGAAATATGATCGAAAACATTGACATGATATGTTATGTTGGTACTGCTATAATTATTTTATGAATATTAATATATAACAACAGCACAAAGCATAATATATGTCCGTTCGGCTGGCCTTTCTTCAAACTTGGCTTAGCCTTCCTTCCAGTAAGTGGGTAAAGAAACTTTGGATTGTGACTGTACACTCTAATACTATACTATACTTGAAAAATAGAAACCCAGGTGATATGCTGTTAAAAGATTATAACATAACCTTAAAAATAAAGATTAAATAAATATATTAGTTCACAGAATTTCCTTACAACTGCATAAACAATCTAAGTTCTGTATAAAACAAGGAAGAGAAGATGAGTCTGACCTGCCAGGGGAAGGAACCAAAGCCAGCTTCAGTACCCCCAACAATCCTCCGCTGGGCAGAGAGGCGGCTGCTGGCACTCAAACCACAATCTGCAACACCATAAATTTTGAGTGAAATATTCAGGAAAGAAAATTTCATGCATATAAGCTTACCCTAGTATGATGCAGGGTAGCTAGAAGTGTTTTGATATACATTTATAGCATTCAGCAGTTAGTAAGTTACCCAACTCCTAGGGAGGATGCTAGTTCTGCATTTTCTTTTTTTATCTCTGGCAAGCACATCCACCACTGTAATTAATAAGTGATGAGTGAATAAGTCTTTGTGAACACTCCCCTACTCAAGTCAGGATTGAAGTTTGTCATCCTTCACAGAGAAGATGTGCACTGTCACTGAAGTACCTACTGTATACTGTGTAATCTTTTTAAGTTCTGTATATTGTACCTACACTGTACATTACTGCTATATATATTACCATGTGCCATACCAGTACTGTACAATTCTCTTACTCTAAATCTACTGTGGTTGTAAATTTAATTTTTGAATGGTTCGATTAATGAATTAGCTCCCATAAGGATTTTCAGTTCGATTAACGAAATCCTTACGACAAACACGTTTTGTTGTGCGCATCAGCTGATCAGCTAGTCCGCCAATACAGTAATTGGTTCTATGTTTACATTCGTTTCCAGTGAAGTAAATATCAAGAAAGTTGGTCTCTTGAATATTTCTGCATTTTTTATATTAAAATTATTGGTCATTCTGAAATTTAGTTAACATACTGATAATATAGACAGTACAGGGAACTAGTTTTTTGTGCGCCCATCAGACGCTTGACTCAGCCAACAGGCGTCAGTTGGGCTCTCTCTGTTGACAGTGGAGTGAACATCTATTTTGTTGGTCTTGAATGTTTTGCATTTTTCATTGAAATTATTGGTCATTCTGAAATTTAGTTAACATATTGATAATATATAGCGCAGCGCAGTGTTGATTTAAATAAAATAGTCTTGAATTACACCTAGTGAACTTAAAATTTTATGGGTGAAATGACAGCATCAAGCATGGGTCCCCTGAAAGGTGATTTCTCCTCCATCCCCACTTCCCTCTCTTCTCCCGTCTCCTCCACCCCTACTTCTAATTCCCATCATTATCATCAACCAGTAAGTGTACTTTACTGCATTTTTTTTTTACTTTGTATGTACTTTTCGGTGAGCTGGAACCAATTACCCAATATCCCATTGAAACAATGGATTCGGTTAACGAAATTTTCGGTTAACGAACGACCCTCTTGAACAATTGTGTTAACGAGGACCACTGCACAGTATATATATATATATATATATATATATATATATATATATATATATATATATATATATATATATATATATATATATATATATATATATATATATATATATATATATATATATATATATATATATATATATATATATATATATATATATATACGAAAATGAAGAGCATGGGTGTGTATGTGTGAAGTGAACATATGTACAAGTATTGAGGCAGTGAATTGTAACTGTACATGACTATTCACCCCCCCATGTGATGTCACGGCATATAGGCAGCAGCCACACATCCACACTTTCCTTTTGCAGAGTTAGGCTCACTTTATTAAACTGAATAAGTATTCTATTCCACATTTTTGCCATGAAACCTGTTTGATTTTTCTTTGGAGACCTTCATATTTCCCAGACATATTGGCAGCATTACAGTACAATTGTCGACGACAATTTTGAATATCTATGTCCAATTCATTCAATGTGTCCAGGACCTTATCACACATATTTTCTCCTGTGTGACTACTGGTGGGAAGGGAAAGCAAAAAACGATCCACTGGTTCACCAGACGAAGAAACATACCGAATAGTGAATGCAAGTTGGTCCGTCCTTGAAGTAACAGGTGTAGAATCTAAACATAAGGAGTAGTTTGCTCTCTGAATCTTTTTGCAAACAATTGACAAAACCTTTTTTCCCTTAACCAAAATGAGTTCATCACAAATGGTGGAGCTCAAGTTACTTGGATTTCCTTTGCTTTTATTTCCACTGTGAAATGTGATCAGACAGAAATGGATCAAACTTGCTTATTAGTTCAAGAATACCTAAGAAGTTACCATTATGGGGTGATCCTATGACTTGATCAGATCCTTTGAACGCTAATCAACGCTCATTCAAAAACTTTATTACTTCTACTGTAATGGTCATGATAAGAGCTAACCTGAAAACCTTAAGGATTCATATTACGCTCAAACGTCCACAAAACCTTCCGAGTCCCCCAGGGGAAACGTCCCCCGTTTTCTCTGTTTCCCCCGCCTTTGTCTATGGGAGCAGACGCTGTATGCTGGGACCTGTTGCCATCCATTCCTTTGTAATCAATTTAATTTTGCTTTCGATAGCTGAGTCAGAGCATTGTTAGTGAAGATAATAGTAGAGAATGAAAATGAGTTCATAGTCTCAATTTCAACGTCAGAGGGTACCGTAAATTAATTCATCGGAATAGGAGTAGGTGGACTCCCTGGTCTGGTTTGAGTGAGGGCACGCGGGCATTTTAACCGTTAGTAAGTGCCCGTCCCTTCATCCATACAGGTATGCCATTCCACGCTGTGTTGTAATTTGCCCTTCTTTAAGTGATTTGACCCAATTGATAGTTGATTGTGCAAGTGTTACAGTAACGTAGTTGATATGCTCTGAGTAAAGTCATATTTACGTCTTTAACGTCCCCTGAAACGTGTTGTTGTTGTCACCGGTTAGTAAGTGCCCGTCCCTTCATCCATACAGGTCCCTAACGCAGCCTAGGCCGTGTCTGTAGGGTGGATGTTGTATCCACTATGTCTGGGGACATGTCCGAGGTCCAGTAGGATCAGTTACCTTCGTGAGACCCGGCCGTCAGACACTTCAGACCACCTATAGCCCCCATAGCTGGCTCGTCTGGCCCTAACGCTCGGTCCACGAGGTGACCCGGGACCACCAAGCCACACACCACTACCAGCCCCCATCATTGGTGGATGAATGTCTACCTCAGTAGGGCTATATTTGTGTGGTGGAATTAACCCACTGGGATCTCCAGAGTTCGTCAGATAGTACTCCATGGTGGCTGGACCCCATGGCTGTTGCTTGAGTATCACTCCTGACGACTGAGTGTTGTAGTGGCAGTTGCCTAGTATTTATGGTGCTAAGTGACTATCATAGTTGTGCTATTGAGTATGTCCACCCAGTAGGGTTGGAAGTGTATTGAATATGTCCACCCAGTAATGGTGTGAGTATGTTGAGCCTGAGGGCCTAGTAATAGATTTCGTCTGTTAGTACAAACCAATTCTTTCTTCTAATTTCATATTCATGTTTAAATAAACTTTGTATTTGTATAATTGTGTATATTATTTACCTACAGTATTTACCGTTATTTCTTCCCTATTGCTTGATACTATCATTACACCTACCCACGAGCCTCCTATCGTCACGCTACCAATGGTGATATATAAGAGTAAAAGGAATTGTTACTGGCACACAGGCCCTCATGAAGGGTGGCAGTAGCAGCCCTCATAAATGGTGGCAGCTCAAGCCCTCATAAATGGTGGCAGCTATGGTGATGTAATGAACATAGTATCGAGTTGGGAGGAATGACTGTGATACTGTAGTTTTTAACTGAGTTATAACCATTTCTCTGTACGGGTATTTAATAATCATTCCACTGTAACTAATGAGTATTTCAGATTGCTAATAATTTTGTTCCATATTTTTCTGAGGTACAGCTTTTTGTGGTGGTTTGCAGAGAAAGTGAAATAAGTTCAAAGAAATACCTTGGAGTTAGGTTAGAAAAGTCTTGTTTAAAGTAAAAGGAAACCTGCAACAATAACTTGTAGTGTGTGAATAAGGTTCATTAATATTGGAAGAATTTTGATATGTAACAATCTGCCCAAAATTTTTTTTCCGTTGTTAACTCAGTATTACTTACAGACAGTGAATACATGTTTGGGCCGTGGCACTAGTTGTGAAATGTTCCATCGTGGGAGTGCCCAGTGTTTTAATTCTGAGTGCTAACAGAAGCATTGCACTATATGCAAAGGTTAAGTGGATGCTAATTCTGTACTTGTCATATTCTTTAGTTATGTGTTAGGTAGGATATATATTCCATTTACTTAATATCTCGGGGCATTTTACAGTTCCTACTATTAATATTCCTATGTATATGCTATAATTTTAAAGTTATTTTAACCCGGTGCTAACGGGTCATTATTTTGTGTAACGCATGTTATGTGAACTCTAATGCCAGTATACTTTCAGAATACAGTATTATATATGTGAGGACCTTATGGTGATACGGTATATGGAAAATGTTATACGAGTGTATGGACCCAGAATTGTGAGTACAGAAATTCGTGAAGTGTTCACGCAGTGTTGCACCATACTGAGTCTGTGAATGGCAAAGTGTCTAAGTGAATTTTTGATGCCATAAAATTATCTTTTGGGAGATTAATAATCTGAACAGTAGTTTGAATAGTTGATGCATGGAGTGTTAGTCGTATTGCAGAAAATCAGTACCAGTCCGTGGGTCTTGAGTGAGCACTGTGCATGTATTGTATTTACAGTGGGATATACCTGTAGTATTGATTTGTTGTAACACAATGGCAGATGCTAACGCAAATAAGGGGACCATGACGGCCAAAGCCGCTGTTGATTTAGCAACAAAAGTCCCAGCACTTCTGGCTAAACTCGCTAAAGCCATGGGTAAAGGAGGAGAAAACCAGTGGTTAGACTGGATCTTTAAGAAACAGTGGGCTTTGTAAGTGAACCTCCTTGGTTGTTGATGGGTAGTGAAGTGCACAATCTGTTGTAGGTAACTTTTGGTAATTGAAGAAGAAAAAAAAAATGGAGGATGTTTTTTTGGGGGGGTTAAAAGTATTTTGCAGAGGAAGGGTCAATTTGCAGTAAAGACAGAGATTGGAAGATGTATTGGCAGTTATGCAATCATCTGAAGGGTATCTGTTACTAGTATGAGTAAAGATACCAGTGGTGAATTCTCAAGTTCTGGTTGGTAAGTCCTACGTAGGCTGGGTGTTGTTGGTATATAGGTGTAGAGTTCGTGACTTTCAGGGAGTATTCGGGCATATAAATATGGTGCTATTACTTCTACATGGCAAATGCCATAAGTACAGACAGTTTTTGGTTTGGTGGTGTTCTCATGAGGACCGTTTCGTTAGCATTGAATTCTTGGGAATACCCGCTCGTTCGGAGTCCCTTGAAGGGTGCTGCCTCTCGCGAGTGCGACATAACTCTTTAGATTAAGGGCAACAAATCATTCCTTTGACTTGATGGGGTCCGTTCGTCTATGTCCTAGCTTGAGAAATCTATGTTAAATCTCAGTGTGTCCTGTCAGCATTTGACCAATCGCGTAAAAGAAACTTTCATAATCTATGAACATTGAAATTTGAGTTCTGTAAGGAAATTTTGAGTGTGCATTTTATCTACCGATGTGAGGGTGTATTTTGTAACATGTAACACCATTTATTATTATTATTATTGGATATGAGGTATCTAACTCAAATCATTATTATTCTATGATGATGTACTTGACCCCATTTATTATTATATGATATGATGTATGTAACACCATTTATTATTATATGATATGATGTATTTACCGCCATTCAGTATTATTATGACATGATGTACCTAACCCCATGTGCTATTATTTTTGGTGCTATTTTGTAATATGTATCCCAATATATTTTTTATGAAGGTGTGTCACATTCTAATTGTATGTTAACAGATTTCCATTTCTTGTACCTAATCCTGACCACCGGTAGGGAATTATTTTTCTATTTTTATTGATATAATTTGGGCAATGTTTTGTATGAGGATTTATACTTTATATTAATGATTTAATATGTATGTCACTACTTACGTGTTTTCTGAACGTTACCGCATAATGATGAATCTTGGGGAAGGAGGAAGCTTTGTAATGGTCATGATAAGAGCTAACCTGAAAACCTTAAGGATTCATATTACGCTCAAACGTCCACAAAACCTTCCGAGTCCCCCAGTGGAAACGTCCCCCGTTTTCTCTGTTTCCCCCGCCTTTGTCTATGGGAGCAGACGCTGTATGCTGGGACCTGTTGCCATCCATTCCTTTGTAATCAATTTAATTTTGCTTTCGATAGCTGAGTCAGAGCATTGTTAGTGAAGATAATAGTAGAGAATGAAAATGAGTTCATAGTCTCAATTTCAACGTCAGAGGGTACCGTAAATTAATTCATCGGAATAGGAGTAGGTGGACTCCCTGGTCTGGTTTGAGTGAGGGCACGCGGGCATTTTAACCGTTAGTAAGTGCCCGTCCCTTCATCCATACAGGTATGCCATTCCACGCTGTGTTGTAATTTGCCCTTCTTTAAGTGATTTGACCCAATTGATAGTTGATTGTGCAAGTGTTACAGTAACGTAGTTGATATGCTCTGAGTAAAGTCATATTTACGTCTTTAACGTCCCCTGAAACGTGTTGTTGTTGTCACCGGTTAGTAAGTGCCCGTCCCTTCATCCATACAGGTCCCTAACGCAGCCTAGGCCGTGTCTGTAGGGTGGATGTTGTATCCACTATGTCTGGGGACATGTCCGAGGTCCAGTAGGATCAGTTACCTTCGTGAGACCCGGCCGTCAGACACTTCAGACCACCTATAGCCCCCATAGCTGGCTCGTCTGGGCCTAACGCTCGGTCCACGAGGTGACCCTGGACCACCAAGCCACACACCACTACCAGCCCCCATCATTGGTGGATGAATGTCTACCTCAGTAGGGCTATATTTGTGTGGTGGAATTAACCCACTGGGATCTCCAGAGTTCGTCAGATAGTACTCCATGGTGGCTGGACCCCATGGCTGTTGCTTGAGTATCACTCCTGACGACTGAGTGTTGTAGTGGCAGTTGCCTAGTATTTATGGTGCTAAGTGACTATCATAGTTGTGCTATTGAGTATGTCCACCCAGTAGGGTTGGAAGTGTATTGAATATGTCCACCCAGTAATGGTGTGAGTATGTTGAGCCTGAGGGCCTAGTAATAGATTTCGTCTGTTAGTACAAACCAATTCTTTCTTCTAATTTCATATTCATGTTTAAATAAACTTTGTATTTGTATAATTGTGTATATTATTTACCTACAGTATTTACCGTTATTTCTTCCCTATTGCTTGATACTATCATTACACCTACCCACGAGCCTCCTATCGTCACGCTACCAATGGTGATATATAAGAGTAAAAGGAATTGTTACTGGCACACAGGCCCTCATGAAGGGTGGCAGTAGCAGCCCTCATACATGGTGGCAGCTCAAGCCCTCATACTACCAAAAGCAAAAGTAATGAATGCCAATATTTCTTCTCATTTTCAATTTGATGATGGAGTCCACTGTCAATACAATTACCGATTTTTTATCGCTGTTCATAGGCTAGAGTTGTTTTTCTGTGATCCACTGAACACTCGTGTTCACCAAGAGCTCTGCTGGTGTATGCCCAGTCATTGAAACCATGCACAAATGGTGAACTTGTAGATGTACTAGAGAGGAGCAAACATGTGAAACAGTAGAGTTTACCTTATGATTTAGAGAAGAATAACCATTCTCTCTTTACTGATTCGCCATTACTCAAAGTTCTGAAGAATGCAGACTTAGGGAGGAAACGGCATTTCTGATGCTCACCTGAACCATACGCTCTTAATGTTCCTTTAAACCCAGAGTCATGATGCTGACAAGTATCTGGCCCAGCCTTTGACCAGTAAATTTGAAGTTCCTGTGATATTGGTCTTTTCCATTACCAGGATCAGTTTCAATGTACTGAATTTCATGCCGTTTAATTTCATCACTTTTCTTTGATTGGTCAGTTGTATGTGTAGCAGACGAGGTACTACAGCCAGGTAAGTCCTCTTTGTTTAGTTGGTCAGTTGTATGCGTAACATCAGCAGACGAGGTACTACAGCCAAGTTGGTCAGTTGTAGGTGTAACATCAGCTTACAAGGTACTACAGCCAAGTTGGTCAGTTGTAGGCATAACATCAGCTTACAAGGTACTACAGCCAAGTTGGTCAGTTGTAGGTGTAACATCAGCAGACGAGGTACTACAGTGTGGCAAGTCTTTTTTCTCACTTTGGTTTATATAAAAAAAAAAGTAACTTCTTATTTTTTTAAGTTCAGCAGAATACTGTTGTTGTTTTTGTTTTCTGGCTTTGCGCTTTGTAGCTCCACTTAAACCTTTGCCACTCATTATTTTAATAACTGAAACTGAAAGCCTGAAATGCAGAATAGAATATGATAAATATCATAAATTAAAAAAAAATTCATTCATAGGTAGACTGGTAGATATTTGCAGCTCCCCAAACTCACGTTATACCATAACTCTAAAGTAGAGAATCATGTTCATCCAATGCACAGTAAACTTAGTAAAGACATAAAATCCAATGATAAATATGAATCAATGAGTGTCACACCAAGCAGCTCTTACACAACACACCCAAGCAGGCACGTGGCGATCTAACGTGAACACAACGAGACTGAACGAATGCATATTTCTGCTCTGGGGTGGGGAGGGCTCTTTGCACTAGCAGTCATATTTAGATGAAAAGATAGTGCAAACTGAGAAATACCAGCATATATATTCATTAGTACTATTACTAATATAATTAATATAATGTGTCCTTACAGTACTGCAAACATTTACTATTTATGATGCAATGTAATGGGCTGCAAATTTTAAATTAATTATTATTATTATTATCATTACTATTATTATTATAACAAATATTTGCAAGCTCAGGGCAGACTCCTCGGGCACCGTTGTTAATGCGGCCCTGCTGCAATAGGAGAGCAAACAGAACATCAACCTCCTGAGGCACTCACCTTGATCATTCCTGATGGGACCATAATTCACAGGAACAAGCCCCACAGTGTCTTCTCGGTAAGATTCTGGACCTCGTTGTCCTCTCTGGTTAGGTCGGGTACAGCAGGCAAAGAGAAAGCCACCACAGCCACCATCAATTAAACCACCGCCCAACCAACACATGAGGAAGAATTCACAAGTTCCAGAGTAACACAGAGATGGGTCGCCCAAGAACAGTCGCTTGGTGGCACGTGAAATACCTAAAATAGAGAGTTTATACAGTACTGTACTGTACTAGCTTTGTTCATCAAGTCATTAGTCTTACTGTACAATGTTTTGTCTTAAGAAATTGTAAAAATTACTTATTCAATCACCTTTTTTTTAGCTAGAGCGAGATTTCATATATTACAGCATATTTTTGTGAAGTCTCCATACTGTACAGTATATTTATTATTTACTAACTTGAATCCATTCTCCTCTGAGGTAAGGTGCGAACATTGCGTCCTAGAGGCAGTGCCTGGGGTCTGTCACTGGGTCCTCCAGGACCCTGTAGGTCTCCTCCTAGCATCAATTCATGCTCTAGCTCAGCCACTCCAGCCCCTGCTAGACCTAATCGCTCAGCTATCTGAGTTGCTTGCAGAGCATCTAAGCTAAATCTGAAATTTAGAATTTCCTTGTTATTTACATCTAAGTCCATATAAAGTAAAGTATGCCTCAGTTTATATCATATAGATTTAATTCACAATAATTCACTGTATTATTTCAACCCTACCAACAGGATGGTGGTAGTGCAACGGTAGAACGCTTACCCCTCACTAATGACTCCCGGGTTCAATCCCCAGCCTTGGTCAGATGTGAGAAGAGTGCTATCTTAATGTGACCCTTCCAAGCATCATAAAGTTTCTCAAGATACTCTTTACTCTAGTTCCTCCAGTAATAACACAGGACAACGAAGGTTACAACAAAGTAAAAGAGAAGAGACAGATCACCTGAATGGCTAGTAAGCTGATATGTGGTGGAAATGATGAAATTTTGACTCCATTCTCCTTGACAGGTACTGTACAGTACTGCTAAGTGACATTCTCCGGACCAGGCAGGACTCAAACCCATGATATATGAACGTTATTCCTGTACCACCAATATCAACAGTAACGTTCCTGTATAAAACCCCTAGCCTGCTCTCTATACAGTAGTACCAACTCATGTTATAGAAACAAAATCTGTACTGTACACACAGGCATAAAGAATAACAAAACACCGTAAAGTATCAACACCACAGATGCATAACAAGAATAAGACTTTCCATATGAGGGAGGTCCTTGTTCCATGCAAGTTATGCTGAACAATAAAAATGTACTGTACTGTAGTGTATTGAGCTGTACATCCATAACCATATGCTACTACCAGTCTGAAAGATCAAGCAATTTCCTACCAATCATGATTAAGTAAGCTAATTAGTCAGGGTGAGAGTCATGTACAGTATTTATAATTAATTGTTTAGTACTGAACTGTATACAGTATTTAATTTATAAGAATACAGTACAATACTATGATGAATCAAGTATGGTACAGTGAGGTATTAAGCAAAAAATATTGATAATTCAGCACTAAATCTAATTAATGTTTGGCGGTGTATCATTGTCAAATGTGACCTGCTCTACATAACTGTATGGGTGTGTGATAACAACAAGCATAAATCTTACGTGTACAAAAATTCCTCTCATGTAATTATGACCGAGCAGGTTAAATATACTGTACTGCAGAGTAAATATTGTTGAAGATACAGTATTGTACTGCATTATGTATTATATACAGTTGGAGCTGAAACAGATAACAATAAGTAACTGGGAACACTGTCACTAAATTCCATCACCCAAAAAGAAAATGTTCTCCCGGGTTCTTACCTTCGACATATACCTGTACATAATATCGATATTTTGAACCCTGGGGGGAAATATGTAACAGGCAAAGTATGCACAATGCAGCTTATTAAAAAAAAAATCAGTCATAAGTACTGTACTGGTAAGTTGCCATTTAATTTTTTCTATTTTTTCATGGCATTTCCATGAAATTTCCAGGTTTTTCACTGACTGGGATCCATGATATTTGATATTTCAGCACAACTATATTTAATAACTTTTTACTGAACAGGATAATTTAGCACTAAATTTGATCACCCAGTACAATACAGTGTCACAAACCCCTTAATAAGTATTTTCATGGTTGTGTTTGTGTTCTACTTGCTAAGAGGTAACATTTTAGCTTTTCATCTACTGTATAGTATTAGGTATATGTAAAGCCAAGGATGAATTTTGTGATAAAAGTGCTACACAGTATGGCTGACCCTAACTGTTAACATTTGTGACACTGGTGGACCACTAGTCTAAGTCAAAGTTGATGGAGTATAGATGAAACTGATGATATTTTCTACAACAGTCCAAAGATATTCATGAAGGAAGGTACAGTCCTGGTCAAAAGTCCTGTGCCAGGCAGTTTTGGCCAGCCTGGTTATGTGACAAAGTCAGAGACAAGCACGCACGAACACACATGATGGAACTACCGGGTCATAGTTTAAGCGTCACTCTGTGGTTTAAAGGGTGCGTTTCATGCCTAGATTGCCATGTTGCCAGCAATGTCAGGAATAAACTAATGAATACCATTAATAATTATTTCGACCTAATTGAATGACGAAAACCAATATAATTGCGATCACAGACGAAATGCTTCCGCACACACATGCCGCACTACACTGTCTGTTAGACACCTCTATCATGTGAACAATCCATTCTATGGCGTGTCTATGTGCACATCCTCTTTGAACTACACCATGAATCCATGACAAGAGTGGTCTTATGTGAGTGTCAGGAGGACAGATATAAAAAATACTGCATAAAGAGAGACGGTACTTAATTTCAAGTGATAGCAAAGAGGGTTCCTGATAGGAGAGAGGGTTGGTGATGGTTCCAGACAGCAGGACAGAAAGAGTGAGGTGGCGAAGTAAATTTGTCCTCTCGTTCCTACTTATCATCAGTGTCACATTTCATTGACAATCTTGCTACCATTTTTAGTACTATAATCAAGTGCCACATTTGAGATATTAACTTTACATATTACAGGGTTCTGTGATGATATGAAAGACAACAGAAAACACCATGTAAACACCCCCCCCCCCCGTCTCACGCAGCAGAGACTCGGAGGTGGATCCCAATTCCATGGTGGAGCCATCACTTAACTGTCCTAGCCGAGACCTCTGGAGCCATCACTTAACTGTCCTAGCCGAGACCTCCAAGTGCAGTCACTCCGTCATGGCCACCGCTGTGGTGAAAGGATGGTCACAAATGTTTGCCACAATCCTCGCATCATCTGCTGTGCTGGTCAGTCTAGGTCCGACTCCAGGCCGCCCTGATCTGGGAAAATCTGTTAAATTACCAGACTCTTCAAACCGCTGTAACCAACACCATATTGTCGATCTCAAGAACTTCCATCTGCCTTGCGATCTCGCTGATACTTAACCTCAGTGTTACGCATGCCGACGAATTGCCCTCTCTGGGAGATATTGTGGTGTTGGTGTCCCATGGTTGTAGCTGGTGGAAACGGTTACTGTATAACCACTCCATAACCTCCGATAAGATAAAAGTGTGGTGAATGGCATTAATTCTTTGTAGTATATGTCATTCCCATAGTACAATCAACTTTCATGTACAATGAGACAAACATCATTAATAATTTTAATAAAAGCAATAGGAGAGGGATAATACACCCACCACCACCAGTTGCCATTATGAACCTCTCTACTATGAATATAGTGCTATATATAATATGTCCTCCCGGCAGTCACATAAGAGAAATATTATCAACCAATAAGAGGTGTAGTTCAAAGTATAGGAGCACAGAGACACGCTGTAAAATGGGTTGTTCCCACAATTCAAGTGTCTAGCAGACACAACGTATGTTCTTTTCTTTTTTTATTAAAAGTGTTACATATAAGTAACTTATTTCTCCTAAGACATAACATTTTATATTCCAATCATCATACTTATGTAATATGACATGAAACGACAAGAACTCACCGCAAACAGTTCATGTCCTTTCTTTATGCAAGGAGGGCACAGTTGTTTTACATGGATACAAGTACGGCCCCCCCCCCCTAGTTCGCGGATTTTTATTTCACTGTCCTCCATTATTCGCGGATGACACCCTGGATGTACCCAAGAATGTCTGTGGGTAGTTTTAAAGTTGCCGGCATTTTTGCGGCCGGGACAGGAAGCCATTCATTCTTGAGAGAAGTAATTTATTTTACCTGTATTGTATACCTGTATATGTGTGTGTGTGTAGACACACACACACAATACACATACAAATAAATAATAATGGGAAAATAATCTCACAAATAATCAGAAACAAATTTATTAAAAATGTGAGAGTCTACCCTCAAGTTCATTCCGACTTTATTCCTTTATTAATAAAGCACGAACTTGAGGGTAGACTGTCACATTTTTAATAAATTTGTTTCTGATTATTTGTGAGATTATTTTCCCATTATTATTTATTTGTGTGTGTGTGTGTGTTTGTGTGTGTGTGTGTATGTGTACACACACATATATACAATACAGGTAAAAGAAATAATTGTCCTAAGGGCAAACACATAAAAAGAATATCCATTTCTTTGTACACATGTAAAAATGTAACAACCACCTCCCCCCCCCGCCCACAAACGTTATTCACAGATTTGGCGATTCGCAGCCATTTTGAGAACCTAACCCCCACGAATTTGGGGGGCCCCTGTATTACATTAAAACTCGAAAGTATGTGAGGTACACATGAGTGATCGAGGCATTGTGTTTTAGCTACTGACTGATAGTGGCCAATATCAATGATAATGTTATATCAAAAGCAATACAGTATAACATACACTCTACCATTTACCAATGATCATCGATAATTGTGTAGTTCATAGAGGAGATGCACATTAGATGCCTTCTATTGGATTGTTTACATAATCGGGGTTTCTGGCACATGCCATGTGTGTTTGTGCGTGTGTCTCTGACCAGGTTAGCCAAAACTGCTTGGCTGGGGAAGTTTGGCCGGGACTGTACATACATTACAGTATCACCTAATGGGGCGACAGGGGCAGATTCAGGAATATCAAAAGGGGTGGGGTTCCAAGAAGGTGTGGGAACATGGTGAGCACAGCAAGCCCACCCAGCTGTAAAGTTCTGGGAGGGGGGGGGAGACAGGCACTGTAAGCCCCCCCCCATAATTTTTTTTGAAATATGATCATCATGGAAATTTTAGGCCACTTTGAAGCCATGTGCACTTGATATTAGGAGATATTCTGAAGTCAATAGTAAATACTTTTTACTACACAAAAATGCCTGAGTATAATATTGCATAAATGAAAAAATATTGGAATTTTCTGGTGAAAAGTGGGGGTCCTTAGCCCCAGGACCCTCCCCTGGATCCACCCTTGGGCGAGTGTTCGTTTTACTTATCATTAACTAAAGGGTCGGTACATAAAGGTAATGTAGCACACAAGATAACCTGAATATACTGTACAGTACACCAAAATAAAACATTTGTATAGACTTAAGAGAATAAACAACAATGAGCTAAATTTAAAAACAAATAACAATTCATTGTGGTACTGATATTCAGCTAGAACACTCTAGGTTACAGTACAGGTATATTTAAAGCACAAGGCTTACTACAGTACTGTACTGTACTACCAAGAAAGGGACTTATTTAAGTTCAAATTACTCAAGACAATACAAATATTAACACCTACCGTGTTAAGATACTGTTAAATTCTTCTTGTGAGATGGTGGCACTGTTTATGTTACTGGAACTATTCAGTCGAGATAAACCATCCTCAGGCGCCGTTGTATTGTGGTGAGGTGGCACGGCCGAGGTGGAGAGAGCATTGTTGATGGGCACATGAATCGTTTCACTAAGATGGGTGAGGTAGGGATCAATAGGTGAGGGAATAAATGGAGGAACTGAGGGATGAATGACAATATGACTAGAAGAGGAGTAAGGACTTAAGGCATGACTTTCTATGGTTATGAGATCATTAACCTTTGGCGCAGCTACTGCTTGTGTTGACATGTTATGGGTGATTTTATAGGTGGAAGGGTTTATGGTGGGAGAGGGCAATGGATATGATGCATGACTATGAGAAATGACTGATGATGACTGCAGATCATGTGTTGGTGTTAAGTCAAAATCTTGCTCTGGCTCAGAATCTGACTGATAGACCGAGTCTTTGCTTGGTGATGGATGTAAGACTGGAGTTGGCTCAGCCTGACTGAGACCATCAGTGGCCTGAATGAGACTATCAGTGGCTTTACTCAATGCATACAAAGATGACAGATGTACTGGGACAGGAGTCAAGTCTAGATCATGAGTAAGACCCCGACTCTGTCGAAGAACTGGGTCAACACTTAAAGACGACAGCAAATGACGGGTGGGAGAGGAGCTCAGCAGTGTTTGATGGAGACTTTCCCCTACCGCTGAAGATGCCAACACAAGTAATGCCACCACCACATAGTGGAACATGGACGCAATCCGGCCCGTCTGAAAAAAATATATATATCAATGGCCCTGTTTTGTTCGAAAATTAAAACACTGAAATAATAATTCTACAGTTTAAAGACTGCACAGTACCAGTATATACTGGTTACAGCATGAAATAAAATGCCAGAACCAAACACCATTTCATTCCTAAACACAGTCTCCTTTAACTTCAATAATCGTACTTCACTTGTCCTATACTGTACTGTACAATGTGATTGTAGTCTGACAACTCCTCAAAGCTTGCCCCACTAGCTTCCTTCAGTCCCTCATCATCCTAAACCGTGAGGGCAAACTTTTTCGGAGTGAGGGTTGTAAACTCTTGGAACAATCTACCAGAGAGTGTTGTGACGGCACCGAGTGTGAGCTCTTTCAAGACAAGACTTGACCAGCACTGGAGCGGGTTCAGGTACATTCAGGAGCCGGTGCGTGCCCAGTACTTGCCAACAGTGCGTGACAGAGACGTGACCGATCGCTCGGGCGGCTAGCGAGCCGATCTTTTGGTGAAGAAGATAAATGAAAAGGAAAAGTAATCAGAGACGAGACCGATCGCCCAAGCGGCTAACAAGCCGATCAGTGGCGAAGAGGATAAAAGTAAAAGTATAAACAGCACCCTTAGAGATGGGATTTTCAAATCCGGAAACAGGCTGTCAAGATGCTTGAAACCACAGCCATGAAAAAACACCAGTATGACACAGTATTTGTAGTCTGGTGCATAGTTATGGAGTAGAAGCACACCTTCAGCCAACATTCTCCATCACTTTCCTTGTTGGACATCACACACACAGTTTCTGCATTAGGCCAGTGTAACAATCACCAGTGATCATCGTTCTTTTTTGCACCTAGTCAATCAGCGAAAAAGCCTTGGTATCTCAGAAAACCTAGGCCATGATCATGCCAGCAAAAGGTTGGCATAGGGATTTTGGGGTTGGAGAAGTCCATACAGTATTAGACTCCTGGTCAGAGCTATGAATCCAGGTCTCATCTCCTGCAAGAAATTACAACTTTAGCCATCCTCGGGTTATGCTCACAACACTTCAGGTGATGTAATGACCACAATCAAACATGTTAGTTAACGTAAATTAGGATGATTCAGATTACACTCAATAGCCACAACTTACTTCCTGAGTTCCCCTACTAGGACGTCCGTTTTCTGTCACCCGCTTCAATAGACTGAGATGTCCGTTTTCTCTCGTGTTTCAGATCTCTCGTCTCTCATGTTGATCTTCGTAAATTTAAATTTACGAATGAATGTGTCAGTGTTACTGTAAGATAGAGATACCAGCTTACAGCTGAAACATTCAAGATCCATTGTGAGTGATGTTAAAAGCTTCAACAGCATATTTACTTTAAGTGTAAATTAATGTAATTGTCACATTATTCGGAGTGTAGAGTTTGAAAGGGAGAGTGAGCATCTTGTCTCTGCCCTGTGAGACATACAAGAGTTCTACTTACCACTGAAGTCATATTGCTTTGATTCACAATCATCAGAGAACATGATGACTGTATTGAAATTATTGTCAGTTTTGTATTTAAAAACTCATTAATCTTGAGAGCAGAACCTGTCAACTGTAAGAAAGCTTTGAAGTGTCATACAATACTCGTGGTAGGACGAATGTTGTGGTAAGAGGCTCTGCCCACAATGTGATTGCCAGCCTGTGTACTTGACATCAATTTAATCCTTGCAGTGCAAAGCTGATTAGATTATAAAAGTTATATCTTAGAAAACTAAAATAAGCCCAAGGTTGAAAATGTTCAAAGGAGGGCCACCAGACTGGTGATTGCACTTCGGCACCTCAGCTTCCCTGAGAGATTGGAGCACCTGAACTTGCCTAGCTTATACTACAGACGGGCAAGGGGTGACCTAATTGAGGTGTATAAGCATCTCAAGGGGCACTACTCAGTCGAGTGTCCTTACTCGGAGCTGGCGGACGCTCGCCCCACAAAGGGTCACAGCTCAAGATTGAAGAAGCCGCAAGTCCGGATAACTGTGAGGAGTAACTTTTACGAAGTGAGAGTTGTGAACTCTTGGAACACTCTGCCAGAGAGTGTGGTGACTGCACCGAGTGTGAGCTCTTTCAAGACAAGACATGGCCAACACTGGAGCAAGTTCAGATACATTCAAGAGCCGGTGCATGCCAACAGCGCGTAACAGAGAGTCAGTACATGACTAGTATTTGCCAACAGTGCGTGACAGAGACGTGACCGATCGCCCAAGCGGCTAACGAGCCGATCAGTGGTGAAGAGGATAAAAGTACACATTCTCCACTCTAGGGTGTGGTGTGTGCGAGCTCAGGTGCACAGTAACTCTCGGGCCAGACGACACGTATCTCCTTATGTTACAAATATTTACAATATTAATGTACCATTAAGTATAGAGAACACACATAATGACATAACATCAACCAACAAAGACAAATAATCACAGTAAACCTTTTCTTTAAGAAATTTTTATAAAGTGTATTTTTCTTGGTTGCATCTTCGAGAAATGACCGAGTGATGTACAGTAGTGGATACTCTCCCCTACAACTGCTGATTGGTCACTTACCGTCCGCTTCCCAGCCAACCAGCGTCGAGTTCCACAAATCAGCCCTTGAGTTCGAACTGCGCGGTGATTGGCCAGTTGTCGCCTTCACCTCAGCCCAATCAGCAGCGTTTCTCATCTTTTCACGTTGACTTTTTGATCCGGTGTAGCAGTTAAAAGTGAAGTCTAGGTAAAAATGAAGTGTTTGCCCAACATATCGTACGGCACAGCCGGCAGAACGCTCTGAGATTCTGTAGTGAGCAGAGTTGGTGAGTAGCGACTGATGGTAGCATTATACTGTATTCGACTTCCATGCGTTTTTTACATTTAATTTATAAGTAAACATAAAAGTTTATCCGTTTTTTTAGTGAAAGTTAAATAGTAAATTCGATGGTGTGCAGAATGAACCTGGTAGGGGTGTGGTTACATTAGTGAGGAATTCTCTTATTTCTCTTGTCGGCAAAGTAAATTTCTTGAATGGTCATTTGTATGATAAAGCGGAATGGTGCGAGATCATTATGAAAAGGAAAAATATACGAATTGGTGCTGTGCATAGGGCTCCTATTACAAGTCGTGAGAATTTTTGTTATTGGATTACCTAACCAAGTTGTTTCCTTTCCTCGTGGATGTAATATTAAATCTCCTTGTTTTGCTCTAAGATACCATTCCTGTTGTAAATATGTCTTCTCGTGGATGTTTGAACAATCCAAACGTATTCTGCTACATATGTGGGTGCTTTGTTGTGCAAGCAACGACAAGAAATAATCGCATCCATGGAAAATGCATATTTTGCCTACTTTGGGGTGAAAATAGGTGATTTAGATAAACCATGGGCGCCACATAAAGTATGTCACGCTTGTGTTGAAGTTTGAAGAATGTGGAAGTATGGCAAGAAAAAAGTTATGCCATTTGGAGTCCCTATGGTATGGCGGGAGCCTAAAAATCATGGTGATGACTGTTTTTTTTTTTTGCTCTGTGAAGATAGAGGGATATAATGAAGAAAAATGAACAAGGAATCATTTATCCCAAGATTCCATCTGCCATGAGATCAGTGCCACATAGTCCTAAGGTTCCAGTCCCCATACCGCCAGATGTGTTGCATTCCTTGTCATCAGAATCTGACCGTGAGTCATCGTCAGATATCGGAAGTGATGTTTATCAACCTGAAATTATTGGTGATGTACCGGAGGTGTTTACCCAAAGTGAACTTATCGATTTGGTTAGGGATTTGAATTTACCAAAGGAGTCTGCTGAACTTTTAGGATCTAGGTTAAAATCAAAGAAGTTATTGAACAAAGGGACATATTTTTCATGGTATAGGCAACGTGAACAAGAACGTTATTTTTTTTTCAGAGGAAGGCTCCTTAGTTTATTGTAGTAATGTGTCTGCTTTAATTCACTAATTTTGGCATTACCTATACAGCTACTGAATGAAGGTTGTTCATTGATTTTTCAAAAACAACCTCAAAGGAGTTTTACTTCATAATGGAAATGTATTTTCATCAATTCCTGTGGCTCACTCAGTTCATCTTAAGGAAACTTATGAAAATTTGCAGATACTTCTAGGGAAAGTTCATTATAAAAATTATGTTGGTTGGTTTGTGGAGATTTCCA
Source organism: Homarus americanus (assembly GCF_018991925.1). Taxonomy (NCBI): domain Eukaryota; kingdom Metazoa; phylum Arthropoda; class Malacostraca; order Decapoda; family Nephropidae; genus Homarus; species Homarus americanus. Next base: position 5,360,317 of record NW_024712526.1, on the reverse strand, counting down.
ACTCAATGCTTTGTTGCTTGGTCAACAGAGTGGACACACGAAAATGCCATGTTTTTTGTGCGAGTGGGACAGCAGAGCAAGACGTGAACATTGGGACAAAAACATTGGCCACCTAGACAGGCTCTTGTGCCAGGTTTAAAAAAATAATCTACATGATCCATTGATTGACCCTAAGAAAGTGCTGTTGCCTCCTCTGCATATTAAATTAGGGTTAACGAAACAATATGTAAAAGCCCTAGATATGAAAAGTGATTGTTTCAGGTACATATGTAGGTAATTTCCATCAGATACATATGAAAAAATCAAAGCTGGCATTTTCGTGGGCCCTCAAATCCGAAACTTAATGTTGGACCACCAATTTGAAGAATCAATGAACCGGTGTGAGAAAGAAGCATGAAATAGTAGTTTCAAGAATATTGTGTATAGTTTTTTTGGCAATAGAAAAGATCTAAACTATCAAAACATTGTTGAAGGTATGTTGAATAACTTTAAAAACATGGTCTGCAATATGAGTGTAAAAGTGCATTTCTTACATTCCCATGTTGAGTATTTTCCTGAAAATTTAGGTAGTTTAAGTGAAGAGTAAAGCGAAAGATTTCACCAGGACATCAAGGAAATGGAAAATAGGTATCAAGGAAGGTGGAATGTGAACATAATGGCAGACTAGTGCTGGATGCTGAAGAGAAATTGTGCCAGTGAAAAGATTGCCAGAAAATCGAAAAAAAAGTTTCTCTCATCCCAGAAGCCTAATATTATGTTCATACATATTCATATACTGTACTGTATATAATTTATTTATGTATTTGCAGACAAATAGCCTTAATCACAATAATCTTTAGGTTTAGTTAACTTTGAAGCCTACTGAATTGTTTTATCAGTATTATTGTGTCATATTTGTATGTTGTATTTGTATATGTATACGTTATATTATCTTGTCATATTTGTATGTTCTATTTGTATATGTACAAGTTATATTATCTTGTCATATTGATAATAAAGTGTGACGTGCTAGAGCAAAACAAAGTTTATTGATAATAAAGTGTGACGTGCTAGAGCAAAACAAAGTTTATTTTTTAAATCCTTGATAAAAAGCGAATCAGAATCACGTCTCAGTTTTAAAAATTCTACTTTTCTTAAAATGCAGACCAGTGGAAAATCAACCATACACTTGGCCCATACATCATATATAAGCACACCCACACCTTCCTTCCAGCCTGTTATATATGGGGTTCAAAATGCTCAGAAGAGGGAGGTCTAAATGTTGAACGGAGGTGAGAAAGGAAACTCACAATGGCGTTTTCTTTATATATATATATATATATATATATATATATATATATATATATATATATATATATATATATATATATATATATATATATATATCATGTAAATCCACAATGAAAACGTGGATAAGATAAATCTTGATAAAATCACACGGAAAAGGAAACAACGGAGTTTAGCTTTCGTCTTTATTCAAGACATCTTCAGAGGCCTCTGAAGATGTCTTGAATAAAGACGAAAGCTAAGGTACTCCGTTGTTTCCATTTTCCCGTGTGATTTTATCAAGATATATATATATATATATATATACAATCAACACCTCAATCCGCCAGGATTCGAACCCACAGCCCACGAGCCCAAGACTGTGACCGGGGAACGCTAACCGCTGGACCACCAGGATACTAAAAGCAGTCCTAGACTCTGTTATATTTCACACAAAGCCTGTTCAACGAGCTTAAGGCGCCGTGAACCTCTAATGGGGACTACCGGTATCACGTAGGTGGTCAGAGTAACGTGATACGGGTTTTAAATTAGACAAATTTAGATTTAGGCGCGAAATACGTAAACATTGGTTTGGAAATAGAGTTGTGGACGAGTGGAACAAGTTACCAAATATCATCATTAACTCGAATACGCTGGATAGCTTCAAACATAGGTTGGATGGATATATGAGTTTCCTCCATTCTTATGTTCTTATACACTACGCTACAATGTTAAGTGTACAGTGTTAGTGGCGGGTAATTTACACAACATTAACAGGGCAACTAGAATTAGCGAGAGCAGTCACCAAATTGTTTTCACAGACCCGCCAAAGATGGATGAATGGATGGACGGATGGGCTCGCCAACAATCTAATCCCCTTCAAAATCTTAAACGTACAAAAAAAGTCTTTCAAAATCCGTAAGACTAGTGGCAGCCTCCCACTCTTACCATACTACGATGCTGACGCCGGTAGCCGCATTGACCTGAAAGAGAGAGACGGAGAGAATTTATAAATAGCCTACATTCATTGTTTTAGTTTACAATATTTTTATTATAACTTATTTATTATTTTAACCCCATGAGTACGACAACTTAACATTGTGAGTACAACAACTTAAACCTATGAATACAATGACTTAACCCCATGAGTACAAAGATTTAATTCTATGAGCAGAAAAACATAACCCCTTGAATACGATGACTTAACCCCATGAGTATAATGACTAAACACTATGAGCGCAATGACTCAATCACTTGCGAAGATGCTATCCCTTTGGCTTCGAAGCCGAAGCCTTTAGAGAGTTAAGAAGCCAAAGCCAAGCACAAGAAGTATGGCTTCCAGAAACCAAAAGCCCCATACCTGCCAAACATACACACAGGGTGCTCTATATAACACTTTCATCATCAGTTTTAACATAATCACATGATTTTAATTATCTACTCCTGTGCAGCGTAGCAGACAACAGGTGATGTACTGTATATACAGTACAGTAGTACACCCTGCCAGCATTTAAACTACACTACATATTAAACAGGACTAATATTAATAGGACAAACCAGCTCAAGTTTAACTTAAACAATTAACCCTACCAAAAAGTTGGAACAGAATCACCTGAACACCTCACAGCCATGTGTAAAAATAGTACTGTACAGTACTGACGCCTATCAACGTATCTCTCCCAGAGTGCAGGGAAGAGAGGTTGCAAGTATTAAATACAGTCCTGTACTGTTATGTAGAGGCATAATTTAGTATTACAGTATAGTTTTTGTGAACTGTGTTTTCTGATTATTTTCTATTCCAAGCAACAGTTATTTTGGCAAATTTGGGGATATTTCCTTGTATATATTGATGTATTACCTATGAAAGAATTTTCTAGAATGTATTGGATAAATTTTGTTATGATTTACTTATGTATTGTGAGCCTAGATCATTCTAGAAATTTCCAGGCATATCGCATTCTGACCTACAATGCCTGGATGGCACTAGAATGATCTGGGAAGTCTGAGGAGTGAGGAGAAGTATATAAGCACAAGCGAGTTGCCCACACCACCATCTAACAAACATAAATTAACACCCATTACACTAACAATGCCTGGCTAGCTCAGCCCCCCCGCCTCCCTTAAGCGGGCGGGCGTCTGCTGTGTGTGGCCACCACCCCAACCAATCAACTCGTCTCAGCGAGGTGGACAGCCCACCTGCTATCACCCCCTACTACTTTACTTCCCGTTTCTATGCTTTCCTTCTCTCCTCTCCTCTCCCAGGGCAAAGTCATTTGCCACTTTACTTCATTATCATCATCATAGGGGAAGTAGTCGACCGTTTCTGCTCAGTGTGTGAAGTAAAAGCAAAGTGACAGCTTAAGATAATTGTTCAAGTATTGTGGAATTGTTGTGAGTGATATAAAGTGAAAAGACTAAGGAATTGTACACTGGTATTGAGCTGACTGTATATAGTGCATTCGAAATGAGAAGTCCAGTGGTAAATACATATCCTGTGAACAGTTTTGTGAAGATTTAGAGATTATTAAAGAAGAATACAGTTCACAAGGGTTTCTGTGACCTGGTGGAAATCTACCTGCCTGTTGTGTTGTCTATATACTGATAACGATCATCGGGAAATTATCGGAGACTGGCGGGACAGCAAGTGGTAATACGACAACACTTTTGATATATCTACTGCTTCTGTATATACGACCTGGCCTCTGGTAACCAGCGGTGGACGCGGCCAACATCAGGGGTAATGAGGCAAAGTACAGGACCCTTAGTCATGAATATTGCTTTGTCAAAATACAGTTAGCGTGAAACAGTAAACGAATGACTCAGTAACACCTTGGGACAGCAACTGGTTGACACAGTAACACCTTGGGACAGTAGCTGAAAGGGACAGTAACACCTTGAGACAGCAACTGGTTGACTCAGTAACATCTTGGGACAGCAACTGGTTGACACAGTAACACCTTGGGACAGTAACTGAAAGGGACAGTAACACCTAAGACAGCAATTGGATGACTCAATAACACCTTGGGACAGTAACACCTTAAGACAGCAATTGGATGACTCAGTAACACCTTGGGACAGCAACTGGTTGACACAGTAACACCTTGGGACAGTAACTGGGACAGTAACACCTTGGGACAGTAACTGGTTGACACAGTAACTGAAAGGGACAGTAACACCTTGCGACAGCAATTGGTTGACTCAGTAACACCTTGCGACAGTAAATGAAAATGACAGTAACATCTTGGGACAGTAACCGGTTGACACAGTAACACCTTGGGACAGTAACTGGTTGACACAGTAACACCTTGGGACAGTAACTGACAGTAACAGTAACACAGTAACACCTGGGACAGTAACTGAAAATGACAGTAACACCTTGGGACAGTAACTGGTTGACACAGTAACACCTTGGGACAGTAACTGAAAATGACAGTAACACCTTGGGACAGTAACTGGTTGACACAGTAACACCTTGGGACAGTAACTGGTTGACACAGTAACACCTTGGGACAGCAATTGGATGACTCCGTAACACCTTGGGACAGTAAATGAATGTGACAGTAACACCAAGGGACAGTAACTGAATGAGACAGTAATGCCTTGGGACAGTAACTGAAAGGGACAGTACCACCTTGGGACAGTAACTGGATGAGACAGTAATGCCTTAGGACAATAATTGAATGAGACAGTAACACCTTGGGACAGTAACTGGATGAGACAGTACCACCTTGGGACAGTAACTGAAAGGGACAGTAAATGAAAGTGACAGTAACACCAAGGGACAGTAACTGAATGAGACAGTAACACCTTGGGACAGTAACTGGATGAGAGTAACACCTTGGGGCAGTAACTGAATGAGACAGTACCACCTTGGGACAGTAACTGGATGAGACAGTACCACCTTGGAACAGTAACTGGATGAGACAGTAATGCCTTGGGACAATAACTGAACTAGACAGTACCACCTTGGGACAGTAACTGGATGAGACAGTAATGCCTTGGGACAATAACTGAATTAGACAGTACCACCTTGGGACAGTAACTGGATGAGACAGTAATGCCTTGGGACAATAACTGAACTAGACAGTACCACCTTGGGACAGTAACTGGATGAGACAGTAATGCCTTGGGACAATAACTGAATTAGACAGTACCACCTTGGGACAGTAACTGAATGAGATAGTAACGGAAAGGGACAGTAACCCATTGTGACAGTAACTGGATGAGAGTGACACCTTGGGACAGTTACTGGATGAGACAGTAACTACTTGGGACAGGAACTGGGTGAGACAGTAACTACTTGGGACAGGAACTGGATGAGACAGTGACACCTTGGGACAGGAACTGGATGAGACAGTAACTACTTGGGACAGTAATACTCTGGGACAACAAATGGATGAGACAGTAACAACGGTAAGACCTTGGAAAAATAACTGGATGAGACAGTAATATTTTGGGACAGTAAGTAGATGAGACAGTAACTACTTGGGACAGTAACACCTTGGAGCAGTAACCGGATGAGACAGTAACTACTTGGGACAGTAATAGTTTGGGACAGCAACTGGATGAGGAAGTAACAAGTTGGGACAGTAACTACTGTAGGTGAGATTAACACCTTGGGACAGTGGCGGGATGAGACAGTAACACCTTGGGACAGTGACGGGATGAGACAGTAACACCTTGGGACAGTGACGGGATGAGACAGTAACACCTTGGGACAGTGACGGGATGAGACAGTAACACCTTGGGGCAGTTCTCGGATGCGACAGTAACTGGATGAGAAAGTAACATCTTGGGACAGTAACTAGATGACTAGTGTAGATTGACGATTACTGAAACTACTCATCCCTTTTAGATGACGACTCTTAGCATAGCTTCGATCAAGTTATTTCAAGTCATAGAAGAACATCAAAATAGATTCAATCAAATGAAAACAATGACAGCCTCAGATAGAAAATTTTTCAAAAATAACTTTAAGACCCCTGGCAAAAATGAGAAAGAGGTTTCTCCAAGACAATAGTTCATGGCTAGATAAGGATATAAAATTACAGCCTGACAACAACACAGATAACAGTGATACAAACACATCAAAACGGGGGTGGAGACAACTCGACTTAACAAACGCCAAGGAAAGATCTTAAAGGAGAAAAACACAGCATATAAGGAAGGAAACTTTAACTGACGAACTTGTTTATGCAGCACAAACAGTGCTGGATTCTTAGCGTGATAGACGTGTTAAGATACGCTATAGCTGTGCCCTTAATGAATAAGAAAGCTAAAACAGTCTACCGAACAGTAATTGGGGACCTCGATGTCAATCGATTTGTGGATTGTGTTCCGGGGTAATTGTTAGCCAGTGCAGTTGGCGAGTTTGCCCGGTCTTCTTGGACTATTCCTTGGCACTGGGTCATGCAACTCGTTAACGCAGGGTGTGGTTGTTGTGTTGGCGACAGCTGCTACACCTCAAACAAATCCACGCCGAGGTGGCCCTTGGGCCGGCCATCCTTGTTACACGAGGAGCAACCATTATTTATTAAGTATGGTTGGTGTCCCAGAACAAGTAATCATTGATGGTGGTTCAGAATTTGTAAATAAAGTGTTTAGTGAAATTTCAGTTACGGTACACATGGAGCACACCCCCACCCTCAATATCATCCTTCTAGTAACGGGATTGTGGAGCGTGTGAATGCAACCATTGTCCACATTCTTTAGAACAATAGCGATAGATAATCCGTCTGAATGGGACTTAATGTTGCTTTTTTGCTGTCTTTGTCTATAACACAGGATACCACCGTGTTATGGGGGATAGTCCTTATTTCATTCTCTACCACAGGGATGTGAGCCCGAGTACAATGCTGAAGATTGTCCTGATCAAATTGCTTCTTTGGCTAACAGCATTTGTTCCCGTTGCCAAGGTAATATCGAGGAAGGAGTCGCAGAACAAGACAGATTTAGACAAAACTGCCAAGTGAAAGACATTAGAGTTGGGTTAGGTTAGGTTAGGTTTGAGGGACCGTATATAGTTGTTTCCAAGATAGATTGCGAGACATAGCCACGGGGAAGGAAAAATAAATTCATACAGATCTTATTAAACCCGAGGAGAACTTGTGCACAACAAACAATCGCAATGTGAGGAGAGCACATCAGTCCACGAACCGTCAACAACTGCGTCCATTGACGTCTCATACATATTCGTTACGGTCTCGCAGCTAAAGCATTGGACTCGGTGCTAAGGATACGTTTTGTTTCCCTCTTGGGAAATAGGCACTTGAGGCTACATTTACCATTGGGTCTCACTGTTGATGTTGAATACGAAATAAAGATCCTTGTAGGGTAGCCAACCCAGGTATAGCTTTAATATCCGTGCATGAAGTTGCTTACACGGGCAAAATGCATGCGAGGATTGCAGGTATATCTATCCTTTACCGGAAAACCTTAAAGGCCACATAAGACACACATAACCTGACTGAAATACTCCGTGATAGACACATGAGGTTATATGACGCTGTCGTGTGTAACTGACGTGTTAACGGGAATAATTTAGTTGACTGCGGAGGTAACTATGATAGACCTTTCCACAGATCAAGGTAACAGTGTAGCATCATTTTTCATAGCATTAGTAATACTGCATTTGCCTATATACAGTCTTGACCGAGATATTGTAGGTTTGTTTTCCTTAACCGTCACGACCCCCCCTCCCCCCCCCTTTTTTTTAAGGGGATTAGCCCACCCGGGCACAGGTCACTGACCCACATCGGGACCTGGGGGGCGAAAATTTAATAATAATAATAATAATAATAATAATAATAATAATAATAATAATAATAATAATAATAATAATAATAATAATAATAAAGACATACAAAAATGAAAAAAGAACGATCAAAAGTGAGAAACAATATATGTACAGTATGTTGTGTTGTCAGAGTAAGAGAAACAATTGAAACCCTGCAATTGTGTGTAAATGAGGCAGATGGTCAGATCAGCAACCTGGGACTTGGTCACAATTTTTGTGGTGCCATATGGCAGCAGGGTCTACCATTAGACAACACATTATGCTTCCAATATCTTCCCAGGCGGTAGTACCTCCCTGTTTGATCGCTGCCTACTACTGTAATACTGTATATATTATAGAAACCTTTATGAATCTGCTGACCACACAGGGGAAAAAATGTCGGCCGCCGCACCACCTTCACCTCTCAGTTTTTATGGTGGCTTCAACATACCAGTTAGAGGCGTGGCGGAAACCCAGGTACTTCTGGTAGCATCCTGCTCCGCCTCCGGGATGACTAGCCACACACACACACACACACACACACACACACACACACACACTTTACTTTCACTCACATCTTGCCTCGCATTTCCACATCACTGTCTGCTATTTTCCTGGTTTATTAAGTCTAGGATCTATACAGGTTCGTAAGAGGTGTAATATTCGTAACATAAGATCTAAGAATGCACTTCAGTAATTGGGCCAAAATACAAATATACACATTACTTCCATATACACACTTATACAGAAGAACAAACTAACAAGAGAATATTTAAAGAAGCTGTATCATACAAATATGCGTCGATAGTTTACTGATGTTAAATAAATAGGTATACTCACGAGCGGTGTGGTCGGGAACAGTCTCCGTCACCCTGCAACAACAACATTAAGAGTTAGTCTATGCACGTGAAGATTTGTGTCGCGGGAAAAAAAAAATCTACCACACAATTCTACAATGGATCAATTCCTATCAGTGCAGATCCTAAACTCTACCATACATATTGAACAAACAAAAGAAATATACTGTACTTAACCAAAATTTATGTCTAATCTAATCTAGCCAAAAAAGATATTCCTGATCAAACCTAACCAAGAAAGGTACTGTACTTGCCTCACCTAACCACAAAAGATGTACCTAACCTAACCACAAAATATGTACCTAATCTAACCACAAAGAAGTACTGTACACATACCCGACTCGATACATAAAATTATCAACACCAGTTTCACAAATGTCATATAATCTCATCAGAGGAAATTATTAAACATTGTTGATAATTATTATGATCCGTCTGGCGGTCATTATTCGTCTTTATATGACAACAACAAGTAGTAACTAAACCCACTTATCCAAGATCAATAAATTAAGTCGTGTAGGATAGGTTAGGCTAGGTTAGGTTATGATAGGTAGGTTAGGTAGGCTAGTTTAGGTTATTTTAGGTAGGCTAGGTTTGGTTAGGTTACATTAGGTAGGCTAGGTTACGTTTGGATAGGTAAGGTTAGGTTAGGATACGTTAGGTAGGCTAGGTTACGTTTGGATAGGTAAGGTTAGGTTAGGATACGTTAGGTAGGCTAGGTTACGTTTGGATAGGTAAGGCTAGGCTAGGTTACGTTTGGATAGGTAAGGTTAGGCTAGGCTAGGATAGGTTAGGATACGTTAGGTAGGCTAGGTTACCCTAGGTTAAGTAGATTAGCTTAGATCAGATTGGGTATGTTAGATTAGGTTAGGTATGTTTAGTTATGTTGGGTATGTTAGGTTAGAATGGGTATGTTACGTTAGGTAGGCTAGATCAGGTTGGGTAGGTTAGGTTAGATTGGGCATGTTAGGCTAGGTAGGTTACATCAGGTTGGGTATAGGTTAGATTAGATCAGTTTGACTTGATTACGTTAGATCAGTTTAGGTAGGTTAGGTTAGGTCAGGTCAGGTCAGGTTAGGTTAGGTTAGGTTAGGTCAGGTTAGGTAGGTTAGGTTGGGTTAGGTCAGGTTAGGTAGGTTAGATCCTGTTAATAAGTTCATAGACAAAGTAAACATAAGCCCCTGTTGGTAGGAACAAAAACAGTCATAAGAACAAACAGGATTGATGACAGAAAAGTCAGACTGAAATTATGACAATACTGGAACGTCGAAATAAAATAAAAAGTTTCGATGATTATTACCATACACACCCACTTATTCCTGACCCCAGGGCCGGCCTTAGGAGGTGCGGGGCCCAATTGGGAATAATTTTGGTGGGCCCCAGGTTCCCAGCCAAGGTCTGTAGAATCATAGAAATATAAATAAAGTTTATTATAGACTTTATATCTCTATGGTAGAATGGCAAGTAATCAAAATGTGCGCTTAAAGAGTACATGCGAGTTAATGGACCAAACAGATCTAAGCTACATTTAAATATAAAATTACATACATGTAAGTCTACAAGTAACAAACAAGATGTGTAGATCACCTCTGAAAAGGACATAGTTACAATACCACTTGTTTTAGTGACTGAAATGATTTATTAAAAATATTAATTTATTTTTTGTTCAGAAAAAACAATTCAGAATTTACGTGCATTGTTGGAAACAAATTATCTTTTTTGGATTGTGTATACTTGACGAGCCGAGAGTAGCGCGGGGCCCCCTGAGGCGCGGGGCCCAATTGGCTTAAGGCAGGCCCTGCCTGACTCGATCACACAATCGATTCAAATACAATTTATTCAAATTAACCAAACGTTTTAACCATGAACTATTACCATAAAAGATGCAATGAGGGTAAAGTCTGCCGAAGTAAATAGTGACAGACGAAAATTTAGACGTCACAAAAATAATGACGTCTCAGTATAACACCAACGTTGTTCCTGCACGTGAGTCATCACCCCGCCATTAACAACAACTTCCCCTCTCCTTAATGGTTACGCACTGTGACAGCAGTCGAGTTGCTGGGAACAACAGAACTTTCTACACACACACACACTATAATGTTTGTAAAGTTCGCCAGATGGTCAGGGAAGATGTAAACAAACCTGAGTGAGTAACCAAGTGCTAGTCATGTTGAGGCTCATTGGCTGGCCTGCTGTCTACTACTGGTGGAGCCTTGAGCCCTTGACCAACGACAGTGCTGCTGACGCCCAGGAAGCAGTTATGGTAACTAACGCGGCACTATCTTGCAGTGAAGAATCTTATAAACTCTTCAGAAAGACAGTTATGTTCTAATGATAGATCTGTAATCTTTCTTAAAGAATAATACGCTCTCAGATGAATAAATCATTCAACACTTCCCGACTCGCAAAATCCATAAACAAACTTAAAATTTTTACCTCTGCTACAACAATTATAGGTGACTGACCATCATATGAATTACTCATCATTAAATTTTACATTACCATGAGTAATAAGGGGTGACTTTTCCCTTATAACTAGCCGCTGACATATATTTATAAAATACGACACAACACCTTGTATCGAGGCTGTATCTAGGAATTATGTTCAGGGTGGGGGGTCAGAGGACCAAAGAGTTTGTCATTATCAGAATTCAGACAATGGCTTGTTGAAGAGTGTGCGTGTTGTGAAGTAGATAGATCATTGGCAGAATCCTGCCCATCGGCATGTTCATCACACTCATGTGGTATAGGCTCAGACTGCAGCGGGTCTTCAGCTTTATTCTTTTCTTCAAGTGACTGTTTGTTTCTTTTCATAACAAAGGCTGACATAGTACTCTGTACCTTCCACCAACACGCTTCATTTGACCCTGCCATGCAACAACGAATAATGTCATTTAGTCATTTACCAGTACAGTATACATGTGTAAGTGTAATTGCATATTAAGCATCTCCCTTTCCATCTCGTGCCTAACTAATTTATCGCATGATTTTACATATTATATTGTTATTATAAATAAGGAACAAACCGCTTAATAAATAATAACACTACACAAAAGTTGGTGCAGAAGAAGAAAGTCACTAATTCAGTATATTCAGCGGGAGGTTCCAGGCTTTCAGTACGTTCTGTAGAATTCAGCAGGGAATTGCAGGTTTTCGGTCGATAATAATGGATGCCCCTCGAAATCAAGGATGACCGGCCCTAGGGCCACCTAGGCGTGGATTTGTTTAAGGTGTAGAAGCTGTCGTCAACGCAATAACCACACCCTAAGTTAACGAGCTGCAAGACCCTGTGTCAAGGAATTATCCGAGAAGACCGGACAGCTCGCCAACAGCCCTGGCTAACCATTACCCCGGAGCACGATCCGCAAATCGATTAACATCCAGGTTCCCAATTACTGCTGGGTAGACAGAGGCAAATGGCGTAAAGAAACCTGCCCATAGTTTCTCCCTGCCAGGGGATCGAACCCGGGTCCACTCGCTTGCGAGGCGAGCATGCTATATACCACAAACATATGAATATAATATGATTGCCAGCCGCCTCTTTCTCTCTCTAACTTATATTATTTGGTGTACAATAATTTATACCTGCAATTCACAATGTATTTTCCAAGGTAAAATTGTGATATAAGCAATAAAATACCGCACTGTACAGAACTGGTGGGCATGTTGGAATTCAATTGAATATTTTATGTTTAAAGGATTCTATAAGAATATATAGCCGTCTCATATGTGTCTCAATCGACAATAATATACAACGTCGACACAGCTCCTGAATAGGCGTTTATATGGCCAACTTTGGGTCGAGGTCCCGTCCCAATTAAAAAATATGCAGACATTTCTGAGGGGGGGGGAGGAGGTCATCTCATAACCCCCCGTAATTAGGCCTTGCCTTGTATGTCTTAATCTGTACGACTGTCGTTTACTGTAAAGTATAATTCTGCAGAGGTGTTATTAATGCAAGAAATGTGGCGCTCGTGTTCAAAAAAGATTTGTTCATCCACTGTAATCGCTCCAAAAGGTATCTTTACGGGTGGGTCCGATGAATTTCATAGTGAACACCGCGACTCCTGTTGTCTCAGAAGGGTAATCAAAATCCTTCGTCCGTTGTGTCATATTATCTCAAAAATCATTGAGATACTTTTTGGAGCGAGACAGTATCTACCCTTGTTTCACTAATCTATTAAGGTAAATCCTTCGTCTTCCAAACAGTTTAAATCAATCGCTTCCACAAGGTCGATCTTATCTTCCTCGCCAGCATGTTTTTTTTTTTCCATACAAACATTTGGTGGTGTCGTATAGTCGGAGTCAAAAGTTCACTCCCTCCTAAAATACAGCAGCGTCGACCCCACATGAGATAAAACAGCACAACCACACCAGATGACAGTCAGGGTAAGTTCGGAGACTCATTCCCGAGACTCAGTTTCACCAAGAGGAACGAAATGTTGTTCGGCACTGTTACTGTACATGAACGAACTTGCCGAGTCGACTTTGTATGAATAGTGAATAAATACCCTGGATTGTGAATCACTATGTTTGTTCAGATATCAGATATGAGCTATAATGTCTGTCTCAAGCATCAGCTTCTTCGGGATTTGTTTAGCGGCAAAAAAAAAGTGCTGTGCAACTTGGGTGTATTTATAACTATTAAACAAAAGAACATCTTAAATTCTCTAACTATTGGCATCTTCTTTAGCTGACAAAATACGCAAGTCCCCGTAACTTCCACAAATTTGATCCGACAGCATCATCATGTTCACAAATTGTCAATCACAGGTAATTTTGCAATACTCATATTTAGAATACTTGAGGATCATTATGAAATATGGACCTATAACTATTATACCTATGACAATTTGCTCCTTACAATGGGATTGTTAGCTAATAAAGATTTAGTGAAGCGAGAAGAAATATTGGGTGTCGATCCCGTCTGCTGCCTCCAGTACAGCTCTCATTGAGCCACAGCTACACTACATTATCAACGGAGCTACACGCCGTCATTATAAAACCGAAAGTAAGACAAGTCATTCGCCGGATGAATAAGTACAGTATATTATGACAAATAATACAAAGTGAAAATCTGGGTAAGTGCTGGGCGTGGGGGAGGTGCACCCAACCACCATGGCATGTGGCAAGTCCCGCTCGCCCCGCGCTGTTGGCCATGACTGATTTTACCAAACGAAAAGCTTTTGCTGAATTTAATGTAAAGCTCAGGTCGAAACTTAACAGTTTTACCGAAACGCAAAGTTTCTCTGTCAAAACCACGTATGTCACATTTAGGAGTTATACTTACCCGCCAACTTCAACTATTTTGAACGTTCATTAGGGAAAAAAAAAAAGCTGGAATATATACAATGAATTTAAGTTGAAAAAAAATCATCTTTTTTCTCAAACTTCTTTGACCAATCAAGCGTTTGGCTTTCTATAGAAGTGATTCGCCATTTGAGACAAGTTGAAGATGACCCAAGTTATTGTACCTAAGCCTGTCCTAAACTACATCACTATACTAATACACTATGAACTATATTGCACAAACAACAACTACTACTTTGTTGTCACTCGGAAACGAGTATGACGATCATCCAGCAATGATACAATGATATGAGTTATTAAGGATGTCACCTTCGTTTGTGAGCTCTGAGGTGACTCGAGAAGCAGATACGGGATTGGCAGGTCCACAGATGTTGCACGTATGGGGGGCTACATCTAGCGCGGGAGGGGCGGCGGCAGCGTCTTTCCGGAGCTGGTGTTTGTCTGCCTCGGTTTGCAGTCGTGTTAACTCGAAAGTACACTAGCAACACTATTGCACTGCACTACAATAATACACTTTGTGCATTACTGCATAATACGTCATTATACTTCTACACGGGCTCTTGAATATGAATTAGTGTACCATAGCATGCGCCAGTGCTGACCACGTCTCAACTCACACTTGGTTCTGTCACAACATTCTCTGACAGGTTATTACTGTCTAAGGGTTCAAACTCTTACTCTAGAAGTTAACATATCTGGGGTGGCTCTTCTGTCCAACTGTTAGATAGAGTGGAATCAAAGGCTTATTAACTCTCCTCCTTTAGTCGATAATCTCTCTTCCCTTTCTCTTCGCCGCAATGTTGCTTCACTCTCACCTTTTTACAGGTACTTTAACGGACAACGTTCGGTGGATTTGGCATCCTATGCACCGCCGGCAAGGCAGTGGTCTCGTAACAGTCGTCTTGCCCCTGGTGCCCACCGTTTCTGTGTGGATGTCGGACGCACTAGAATAACCCGTTATAGTTCATCCTTCTTTCCTTACACAGCCAAACTGAGTATGGAAACAGAGAAGTAGTTCTGTGTTTCCATACTCTGACAATATCTCGTTTCAAAAAGCTGATTTTCCGGCATCTTCGTGGTGTAGATTAACATAGTCTTTTTCTGTTCTATTTTTTGTATTTACTATTACCCCACCCCCAGGCCCCGTTGTGGGTCGATGACCTGTGCCCGGGTGGTCTATTCAACGTAAAAAAAATGTATTGGTGGTTTCTTTAACTTGAGGCTGTGACCTCCAGTGGGGCGGCCATACACATTTAACGGAGTAATGACCTTTAAGTAGGGTTGCTAGGTGTCCCGTATATACGGGAATGTCCCCTATTTCACTCCCTTGTCCCGTTGTCCTGAAAAGATGTATCGGGACGCATCATTGTCCCCATATATGAGTGGCCCTGATACGTTCACATGAAGAAAAAAAATAAAATCCCCCTCATAAAAAAATATAACTATAAAAATTCATGTATTTTAAATTTTTCGTTCACAGTTCTTATCTTGTTTCACAAAACAAGGAGATACAGTATTGTGTTTATCTGTGCTAAGTTGTGGCAGCGACGGTAACTGTGTTTGTTGTAAAGGTTGCATCTATGAGTTACTGGCCGTAAACCAAAGCCTGAAGTGTATGATTACGGTGGACTGATCCATACACTGAGGAATGTTGGCGAATAGTGGCTACTTTTGCACCCTGCTTGATGCTTTAATTAAACAATTTCGATACTAACGGGGTAATGAGACTGATTTTGTTTACATAGCATAAAAATTACTGTAAGCAATGCTGTATCTTCATGGGAAATATGTGGCAGGGAGTTTCTTGAAACACAGCTGAGCGTTTGTACTTTATTTGAGAAATGTTGTGTTTCACATTTAAGACCAGAGTCGGACTGCCGTATCTATATTATATGTTTTTTATTTGTCCCCGAGGGGGCTAGTTTACTGGGCACCCCCTTGTCAACCTGAGCAAGATGAAGCGCAAAAGCGTTTACAGCGCCCATGTGAGAAGCATGCGTAGTTCATGCTTGCCTTCATGACTCATGCATTAAGGGCGTAAAAGCCTGAAGGGTCATGGGTTTTGTCAGCAAGTTACATAAAGTGACCGTATCTAGGGGCGTGGAAGCCAGCAATTATCACACGTTTGTATTTTAGAGGTCAAACAGTTTGACCTTTGACCCTGCTGTGAGTGAGGGGTTATTGAGTAGTATATTGGGATGTTTGTTCAACACATTTATTGGTGCTAGAATATTCTGACCAAGAATGTAAGAGAAGTTAATCAAGGCCTAAATATAATTTTAAAACAACTATAAAGACGGTTTTCGATCCTTACTTCCATCAATCGTTTTTATAATATTATTCATTCTCCAAATAAAATTAAAATCATCTTTTTATCTTTCTCACCCCCCAAAATAGTCCTGTATTTTGAAATCAAGAATCTGGCCTAAAGGTACTTTCAAACTTGAACTATATCACCCCTTTGCCCTTCTACAGTATAAACTAAGCAATTAAGGCCTTCTATTCTCTGGGTAAGAGGGGGTACTCGGAGGATTAAGCCATCGTACTCGGAGGATTAAGCCATTGTACTCGGAGGATTAAGCCATTGTACTCGGAGGATTAAGCCATTGTACTCGGAGGATTAAGCCATCGTACTCGGAGGATTAAGCCATCGTACTCGGAGGATTAAGCCATCGTACTCGGAGGATTAAGCCATTGTACTCGGAGGATTAAGCCATTGTACTCGGAGGATTAAGCCATCGTACTCGGAGCCATCGTACTCGGAGGATTAAGCCATCGTACTCGGAGGATTAAGCCATCGTACTCGGAGGATTAAGCCATCGTACTCGGAGGATTAAGCCATCCATCGTACTCGGAGTACTCGGAGGATTAAGCCATCGTACTCGGAGGATTAAGCCATCGTACTCGGGGGATTAAGCCATCGTACTCGGAGGATTAAGCCATCGTACTCGGGGGATTAAGCCATCGTACTCGGAGGATTAAGCCATCGTACTCGAGGATTAAGCCATCGTACTCGGGGTATTAAGCCATCGTACTCGGGGGATTAAGCCATCGCACTGAATGGGTTACACGTTTTTAGTTTTTCAAGAGACAAAATAATGCTATTGTCAGACGCTTAAAGGTTAGAATTGCTTCTTTATTTTTATTATTATTTTTACTGAAGTTAGGCTAGGTTAGGTTAAGTTAGGTTAGGTTAGGTTAGGTTAGGCTAGGCTAGGTTAGGTTAAGTTAGGTTAGGTTTGGCTAGGCTAGGTTAGGCTATGTTAGGTGACATTTTGTAGCAATATTTACAGGGTTGGGTTAACATCTTTATAGGTCAGAGAGAGAGAGAGAGAGAGAGAGAGAGAGAGAGAGAGAGAGAGGTCTTCCTCTCTCCCGTCTGAGGGCTGGTGGTGGGGGCGTCCTTGTGAGGTGGAGGAATGGCCCAGAGCCTCACATTACGGTGGTAGGTAATGGCCGGGGCGGGGCCACACACACATCCCACACACCACCATCCTAATGACCCAGTCACCTCAAATATACACTGTCAAAATACTGTTCCCTCTAGATTATGTTTTCGGTAGAGATTCAGTGTCAGAAAATCAATCAAGTTAAAGAAGTAGAGTTACAGTAATATCCGTGACGTAACTGTACGGTAAAGATGGTCCCTTAACTCTCATACTATAGAGTGAAACACAACCTGCAAGAGTGATGCTCTGGGAGATGACAACAGCGGTGAAAATACACTGACGGTTTGGTTAACGGTGACGATTCTTTATAGCATCAAGAATCACAGACAATAAAAAGATATGATCGCTTATCACTGTACAACTGGTAGAGGATGATGCCTCCATACTGTACTGTCTGCTGCTGGGAGGGCCACACCGCTACACCCAGCGCCCAGAGGTCACAGTAAACACATACTAAGGGGTGATCTAAACGGTCTCATACGTTACAGTTTACCCAATCTGAATACTGTATTTAAAAACGTATCTATCTATATAAGGTGGGAGAAACTCGTGCAGGTCCTTTATATTGAGAATCTCGTATAACCATCAGTATCGGTACAGCATTTTTATAGAAGAGAGCGATTCTGTATGAGGTTGTTTATATATTCATCGTCACAAACTCCACCATAAGACAGAGTTGAGGCTAAAATATTAATCCACATCGAACACTAACTACCAGATTAACGAGTACCAGCAAAAAAAAAAATATGTTGCAGACTATTCCCGATCCATAGATAACCAACTCGCTCACCAATCTCCGGACACGAGTACAGATTAACACTCACAAACTTTCTCTTTCCTCTACGATGATTGATGTGAGGGAGGGTGATAGGGAGGTTACCAGAGGGGCCATTACCCTGAGAGCTGAGGCAGAAGCACCCAGGGCCATTTAGAGGTAACCACCTTCACTATATTTCATGTGGAGGTAATGAGCGGCCAGCGTGATGCCTGGGGATGTTCATAGCGTCTCACCGCACTACTTACAGCTGCTCTAGTTACAGCTTTTTTTTTACGGGGATTAGCCCACCCGGGCACAGGTCACTGACCCACATCAGGGCCTGAGGGACGAAAATATAATAATAATAATAATAATAATAATAATAATAATAATAATAATAATAATAATAATAATAATAATAATAATAATAATTAATAAATATTAATAAAAATTATAATAAAAATAATAACCATAAATAATAAAAAGATAAATAAATCTAGATTGAGAAACAACATACAGTATATATGTTGTGTTGTCAACAGTCAGAGAAGCAATGGAGACCCTACAATTGTGTGTAAATGAGGCAGAAAGTCAGATCAACAACCTGGGACTTGGTCACAAATGGCAGCAGGGTCTACCATTACACAACACGTTATGCTTCCAATATCTTCCCAGGCGGTAATACCTCCCTGTTTGGTAGCTGTCTACTACCTCCCACCAACACAACATTCCTAAGTCATCGACGAGGGTAATAATTCACTTCACTTCAGCGTAATTCTTCTCTATCTCGCTCCTTAACATTATTTCATTAACAAGAAACTTATGCCTAAGGAAATAAAATATACATTCCGTTCCTTAACGCTTTTTGTTAACAAGAAGTTTGATTAATTTCAATATTTCATAATTTACCAAACAATATATACCATTAAGCTCACTCGTTCAATAACTCAAAGAGAGATTCTTTTGGCAGAAGGAAGTTTACAATATCTCAAATCAACAACATAAGTAAACTCAAATACTTTGCGTCAATATCACAAGCCCAGTACTATCAAATTTGCGTAACATGATGTTCCACGTGAGAATTATTATGCGTATTTTAATAGTGTGTAGAGAGATGGTTAACTGAACACTGACAGAATACTCGCTCCTGCTGAGTAACTCTCCCACACAACACATCAACAGCAGTGAGTGGAAGTGTTGGTCACTTCATGCAGGACGTAGGCGGCTCATGTTCTTCAGGACCTTGGTCTCTACGGACTGTCTTCCCCGAGACGTTTTGGTGAGGAACAAGTGAAAATACCTAACTATTATTTGCTCCAGGTGGATTCATAGAAAATAAAATTCGAGGTCATTATGTGTGTCCGCCCCACAACACAATCCCCGGTCATACTTTTCATTTAAAATTATCAACTAAAACATAATCTTATTAATAATGCAAACCGGATTCAGAGATGTCTTCTTTTCAAAATATAAACAGTACAGGATGTTTCTTGGCCAATTTAAATATTTACTGTACATCTAACAGTGTGGGCAGAAGTGTTGTGTGACTGAGCAGACTCGACCCTGCCCACCGTCGCCTCCCTACACCAGTGTTCAGACCCTCAACAAACGACGCCATCCATCACACATGTAAATGAATATGTGATCCTTCCCACGATTTCTCGAGGTCCGCCAAGGAAGCGTCTGCAGCTGTCATACAATTAGAAACTTGGCCCAGGAAGGCGCTGCGGAAGACGTCTGGGAGAGAGGTGCCACACACCCGGATGCTGGCGACCAAACATCCGTAGTTCACAAACTTCACGACCGTCCCTGCTGTCCTGGGTATAGATAAAAAGAGCTGTCGTAGCTGTTACATTACCCTCAGCAACAAGAGGACTTGGCTATATAATTATGTCAACTAGAGTAATAGAAGTGTTGGCTGTGTGCTGGCTCCCTGGAGTCCCTGCTTACTGCTGATAACACCTTGACAACATTCGCTCTTCCTGTTTGCCGCTACGTATGGTCAATTTTATATTTTTAAGCGAAAAAAGGTTTAAGAAGCATTCTTGCTTTTTAATTCCGAGACAATCAGCAAACATTTTCAAAAAGATGACATTTGATATCACTGACTGATACCGTAATGTAAGAATCTACAGCACAGTACCACGCACCTAATATACAATGCTCCAATAACTTAATAAACGGTGGCGGAAGAATATTTGAGGGGAGTGTTGGCCGTACCTACAGCATACGTTTCTCTTATAACAGAGAAACACATAAGAGGTAACGTATTACTTATTCTGTATAATACTGTGTCAAAATCTCAGGGGCGGGCAGGGTATGGCCCGCCAAACTATTCCTCTGGTCTGCCATTGCATTAGGAATAAGATTTTTTTTACTAAAGGATCATTATTATGTGGTAGATGAGCACCACCCATAGCACCATGACTGGCTCATCACTTGGGGTTGGCCTGGTCTTGGGAACACCCCAAGTATGGTTGTCCATAGATTATGACACGGATTGAGATTGCGCGAAGAGAGGTTAGTAAACCCTACTTACGAAACCCATTATCGACTTATGACGGACAGCTACACCTACAGTTCATTGTGTCCACTGACCTGGGGCCCAGCACTACCACCAGAGAAGCTCCTCAGTTCAGTCATCTCTCTGCTTCTCAGAGAAGAGGACGTTACTGTGGTTTGTCAGAATTTGTATTGTTAAGTGAAAATGGATACAGCTAAAAAGAGGAAAGCTGAAGCAGAATGTCGAACATTCAACAAGGAATGGACTTCTGATTTCTTTTTTAGGAACGTGGTTGGAAAAGCAGTGAGCTTAATTTGCAAAGAAAGTGTGGCATTACCAAAGAATTACAACTTACATCGGCGTTTTGAGACCAAGCATGCCAGTAAATATAATAACTTTTCACATGAAGAAAAGAGGAAAAAACTAACGAGATGGTTACTTAATTACAACAATAGAAAGGTATTTTCAAAAAACAATTTGCATCCCAAGATGATATTACAAGAGCGAGTTATGTGCCTTTACTCACAAAATCGTCAAGAGCAGTAAGCAATTCTTTGAAGATAATTTATAACATACAAACATACGAATGGAGGAAATTACAGAGGGCCTATTGGCCCATACTAGGCAGCCTCGTTTACACCCAACCCCTATTGCTCATATATCCGTCCAACCTTTGTTTGAAGCTATCCAATGTGTTTGAGTTAATGATGATATTTGGTAACTTGTTCCACTCATCCACTACTCTATTTCCAAACCAATGTTTACCTATCTCGCGCCTAAATCTAAATTTGTCTAATTTAAAACCATTACTACGAGATCGCTCCTGGTTGGATAATTTAAATACATTTGTAATACCTTTCTTTAGCCCTGACTTCCAATTATACACCCCGATCATATCGCCCCTCACTCTACGTCTCTCGAGGGAGTGCAAATTCAGATGCTTTAACCTGTCTCTATACTCAAGGTTCCTAATGCTCGGGATTAATCTTGTCATTCCCCTCTGTATGCTTTCTAGGGATTGGATATCCATTCTGTAGTACGGTGACAAAAACTGAACTGCATAATCCAAGTGAGATCTCACAAGCGCAAGATAACTTCGCTAGTCTTGTAACTAACACTCCTTTGTAGGAACCCAAGCAGTGTTAGCCTTGTTTCGAGCAAATACGCATCGTCTCTTCTTCGTTTAAGATTTCTACTTATCATTTACCCCTAAATGTTTCTCACAGTCGGATTTCTCTATATCAATGTTGTTCGTCTGATATCTGGTATCTCTGTTTACATCTCCTAGGCCATGCGAAAAATTTGCTTAGATTTCCCTGTAGTTTTGCCAAGCCCTCATCAGATTTACTTACACGCCCTATTTTAGTGTCATCAGCAAATTTACTTATGTTGCTGACTACACCTATACCTATTTTTACCCTGTATGTATACAATAAATAGTAATGGTCCTAGTACTGAGCCTTGGGGTACATCACCAGTGACGTTACCTCAATCGGATTTAGTGCCGCTAATGCTGACTCTGTTTCCTGTCCTGTAACCACGCCTTAATCCCTTTTAGAATATCTCCTCCAATTCCACGAGCCTCCACTTTATGTACTAGTCTTTTGTGGGGGACTCTGTCGAAGACTTTGCTTAAGTCGAGGTATACCACATCATAATTGTGTCCGTTATCCACTGATTCGAAAACAGTTGAAAAGAATGTTAATAGATTTGTGAAACATGAACGTCCACTTGTGAAGTCGTGTTGGGAATCATTGATCAACTTGTGCTTCTCGAGGTGATTTCGAAGAGTTTGAAAATATTGCTTTTAGCAATTTCCCTACAATTGATGTATAACTAATTGGATGGCAGTTTGAGGATAGTGATCTATCTCCATTCTTAAAAGTCGGTATCACATTCGCTATCCTCCAGGATTCTGGTACTACACCCGTTTTTAAGGACACGTTAAACAAGTTTGCTAAGGGCATACTAAGCTCTTCCTTACATTCCTTTAATACTCTGGTAAATATCTCACTGGCACCTGGTGACTCAGTAAGCTTTAGTTTCTCTATTTGTTTACTAACATTAAAAGGTAATAATGCTAAAATAATTATTAACCGGACAAAGTGGGTGTAGAAGGTGTGAGTACTTCACCTGATCGTTTGGGGCCGTAACATTGTGTGTATTATACTATAATGTGGCCACACCATCATTACTGAAGCCTACATAGTATGTTGGTTGGAATATGTGGCCATACCATCATTACTGAAGCCTACATAGTATGTTGGTTGGAATATGTGGCCATACCATCATTACTGAAGCCTACATAGTATGTTGGTTGGAATATGTGGCCATACCATCATTACTGAAACCTGCACAGTATGATGGTTGGAATATGTGGCCACACCACCATTACTGAAACCTACATAGTATGTTGGTTGGAATATATGGCCAAACCATCATTACTGAAACCTACATAGTATGTTGGTTGGAATATGTGGCCACACCATCATCACTGAAGCCTACATAGTGTATTCCTGTACATCTCGATGTGTTTTCAATCTAACTCACATTAATTTCTTGGGATAACTGACCATAAAGGACCTACAGTACCACTCGTCCCCTAGGAGTCAACCTGAACCTAAGAAACGAGTGTGAAATTCATGAAAACCTTACCAACCCAACCTAACCTAACCCACAATGCTGATTTCACTCAATTTTCTGACCTTCAACCACTGAACATTGAAGAAAAATCCCATGTGACCAGCGGTATACAGAATCATAGTTTATATACAGTACATGCTTATCCAATAGTAAGCCTGTATGACAATTTCACTGAAAAAATTATTATTATTATTATTCAAACTTGGAATAATGTAGCCTGATCTTCAAACTGTTTTCCACTATAGGCGCCTAATCTTAAAACGTACAATTTGAAATTTCCAGCAAAGCATTATTAGTGGTGTAGTTTTGAAGCTGTACTGTACTGTATTCTTTAAGTTGGTCATTAATAAACTAGCGAGCAAAAAATGGTGTGAAAAAGTAGTATCACTGCCAACTGTTACCAACTTGTAAAATAATGATGTTCTGTATATTATCACTACTAAAATAGCAGCCTGTTAAAAAAAACTACAATCAAGAGTAAGCAAATATTATCTTTTTTCTGCAAAATAATCAATGTGTTGCTTTCAGAAAATATTCCGAGATACCATAATTTTGATATCAATATCCTACAGACTTTATATCAATTGTTTTTATTGAATAATCTGGTGTTATCACATAATATCAGATAAGGTACAATGGCGCTTAACTAACTTTATACTTAGCATCAGTTTACCGGCGCCACCGTCGCGGGGGATACAAAATTGAACATAGAGTGAGCCATCCTAGAGTATACAGTAGAGCTCTTGGTACAACACAACCATAACCAAGCTACAACTAAAACACAACTACAACCTGGGTCGAGGAACAATGTATAACCAGCTTCTGACCCTTCCCTACTACCTTAATTATTCCTTACCCATTACCTCCTAACCTCTCCCACCCATCCCCTTAACTTCCCCTACCCATCAGACTCCTACCTATCCTCCCAATACTCCACCGCAGTACGTCCAACTATCCCCCTGACCTATCCGCATCCACCCTCCTCTTCTCTCCCCAGAACTCACCCCGGTCTTCACCTCGTCAGGGTGGAGAGCGAGCTAGGTGGGGGTACCCACTGCCCCGCCCCATGAAAGGTCCGTGGAAGTGAAAGGCCGAAGGGTAAGGGTCATTGTCAGGGCCGGACCACCACCACCACTCACTGTCAGGGCCGGACCACCACCACCACCACTCACTGTCAGGGCCGGACCACCACCACCACTCACTGTCAGGCCGGACCACCACCACCGCTCACTGTCAGGGCCGGACCACCACCACGCTCACTGTCAGGGGCCGGACCACCACCACCACCACTCACTGTCAGGCCGGACCACCACCACTGCTCACTGTCAGGGCCGGACCACCACCACCACCACCACCACTCACTGTCAGGGCCGGACCACCACCACCACTCACTGTCAGGGGCCGGACCACCACCACCACTCACTGTCAGGGGGACCACCACCACCACACCACTCACTGTCAGGGCCGGGTCACCACCACCACCACCACTCACTGTCAGGGCCGGACCACCACCACCACTGTCAGGGCCGGACCACCACCACCACTCACTGTCAGGGCCGGACCCACCACCACCACTCACTGTCAGGGCCGGACCACCCACCACCACTGTCAGGGCCGGACCACCACCACCACTCACTGTCAGGGCCGGACCACCACCACCACTCACTGTCAGTCCACCACCACCACCACCACCACCACCACTCACTGTCAGGGCCGGACCACCACCACCACTCACTGTCCAGGGCACCACCACCACTCACTGTCAGGGCCGGACCACCACCACCACTCACTGTCAGGGCCGGACCACCACCACCACTCACTGTCAGGCGGACCACCACCACCACTCACTGTCAGGGCCGGACCACCACCACCACCACTCACTGTCAGGGCCGGACCACCACCACCACCACTCACCAGTCAGGGCGGACCACCACCACCACCACTGTCACTGTCAGGGCCGGACCACCACCACCACTCACTGTCAGGCCGGACCACCACCACCACCACTCACTGTCAGGGGCCGGACCACCACCACCACTCACTGTCAGGGCCGGACCACCACCACCACCACTCCTGTCAGGTCAGGGCCGGACCACCACCACCACCACTCACTGTCAGGGCCGGACCACCACCACCACTCACTGTCAGGGCCGGACCACCACCACCACTCACTGTCAGGGGCCGGACCACCACCACCACCACTCACTGTCAGGGCCGGACCACCACCACCACCACTGTCAGGCCGGACCACCACCACCACCACTCACTGTCAGGCCGGACCACCACCACCACTCACTGTCAGGGCCGGACCACCACCACCACCACTCACTGTCAGGGCCGGACCACCACCACCACCACTCACTGTCAGGGGACCACCACCACCACCACTCGTCAGGCCACCACCACCACCACCACTCACTGTCAGGGCCGGACCACCACCACTCACTGTCAGGGGCCGGACCACCACCACCACCACTCACTGTCAGGGCCGGACCACCACCACCACCACACTGTCAGGGGCCGGACCACCACCACCACCACTGTCAGGGCCGGACCACCACCACCACCACTCCACTGTCCAGGCGGACCACCACCACCACCACTCACTGTCAGGGGCACCACCACCACCACCACTCAGGCCGGACCACCCCCACCACCACTCACTGTCAGGGGCGGACCACCACCACCACCACTCACTGTCAGGGCCGGACCACCACCACCACTCACTGTCAGGGCCGGACCACCACCACCACTCACCAGGCCGACCACCACCACCACCACCACTGTCAGGGCCGGACCACCACCACCACCACTCACTGTCAGGGCCGGACCACCACCACCACCACTCACTGTCAGGGCCGGACCACCACCACCACCACTCACTGTCAGGGCCGGACCACCACACCACCACCACCACTCACTGTCAGGGCCGGACCACCACCACCACCACCACTGTCAGGGCCGGACCAACCACCACCACCACTCACTGTCAGGGCCGGACCACCACCACCACCACTCACTGTCAGGGCCGGACCACCACCTACCTCCTCCTCTGTTACATTACCAGAAAGTTTGATGATAGTGTTGAGGTGAAGATCAAACAAACAACTTGGGGCACAAACAAACAAACGTAGGATGCAAACAAACAAACGTGGGACATAAACAAACAAACGTGGGCCATAAATAAACAAACAAACGTGGAACATAAACAAACAAACGTGGGACATAAACAAACAAACGTGGGACATAAACAAACAAACGTGGGCCATAAATAAACAAACAAACGTGGGACATAAACAAACAAACGTGGGACATAAACAAACAAACGTGGGACATAAACAAACAAACGTGGGCCATAAATAAACAAACAAACGTGGAACATAAACAAACAAACGTGGGACATAAACAAACAAACGTGGGATATAAACAAACAAACGTAGGATACAAACAAATAAACGTAGGACACAAACAAACAAACGTGGGACACAAACAAACGTGGGATACAAACAAACGTGGGACATAAACAAACAAACGTGGGACACAAACAAATAAACGTAGGACACAAACAACCATCATGGAACACAAACAACCATCATGGGACACAAACATGGGGGACACACACCCCAAGACTGCTCAACAAAACAGTCACAACTGTCGTGTGGAACAAATTGTCTCCACCACAATTACTTTCCTCACCGTCACCTCCGTCTCCTCAAATGACTACTTGTGGCTGACACTTGACATGAGAAAGCTGTTACCCTCACGCGCACGCACTCACAAACACACTTAAAACAAACACAGACCCCGCACCCAAACACACACACACTTGTCTATTTAAATGTTTTTTTTTTAACTTAGATGTTTATTGTTTACAAGTGTTAATAATTGTTTACTTGTTCCATTAGCATTACAAGGTTAAAATGGCGGTGCAGTTAACAAGAGACTGTAGTCAAGCGAAGTATGTTTAGCTTTGCCCGATAATAATGCTCTGATGTAAACGACGTGTGGCCGATAATAATGCTCTGATGTAAACGACGTGTGGCCGATAATAATGCTCTAATGTAGACGACGTGTGGCCGATAATAATGATCTAATGTAGACGACGTGTGGCCGATAATAATGCTCTGATGTAAACGACGTGTGGCCGATAATAATGCTCTGATGTAGACGACGTGTGGCCGATAATAATGCTCTGATCTAGACGACGTGTGGCCGATAATGCCGACGCCGATAATAATGCTCTGATCTAGAAGACGTGGCCGATAATAATGCTTTAATGTAGACGACGTGGCCGATAGTAAAGATAAACGACGTGTGGCCGATAATAATGTCGATCTAGACGACGTGTGGCCGATAATAACGACTGCCCGATTAATGTAGACGACGTGCCGATAATATGCTCTAATGTACGACGTGTCGATAAATCTACGACGTAATGCGTAGACGACGATAATAATGTGGACGACGATAATAATGCTCTAATGTAGACGACGTGTGGCCGATAATGCTCTAATGTGACGTGTGGCCGATAATAATATGATCTAGACGACGTGTGGCCGATAATAATGCTCTAATCTAGACGACGTGTGGCCGATAATAATGCTCTAATGTAGACGACGTGTGGCCGATAATAATGCTCTAATGTAGACGACGTGTGCCCGATAATAATGCTCTGATGTAGACGACGTGTGCCCGATAATAATACTCTAATGTAGACGACGTGTGGCCGATAATAATGCTCTAATGTAGACGACGTGTAGCCGATAATAATACTCTAATGTAGACGACGTGTAGCCGATAATAATACTCTAATGTAGACGACGTGTAGCCGATAATAGTGCTAAAGCGTGGCCAAAATAGAGGGTAATTAACGAAAGTATTATTATTATTATTATTAATTATTTATTTGGAGATGAAGACAGTGGTGACGAAAGAAGGTGGCGATGGAAGGTGGTGAAGACAGTAAGGTGGTGAAGACAGTAAGGTGATGAAGACAGTAAGGTGGTGAAGACAGTAAGGTGGTGAAGACAGTAAGGTAATGGAAGGTTTTTTTAAAGTCACTTTTTAATATAATGACAAATATCTAGCTCTTCTGTCTGTCTGTCTGTCTGTCTGTCTGTTTGCCTGTCTACCCAATTTCCTTCTTTTCCCCCAACAATTAATATCACTAACATTATATTTCATTAACTTTCTATTTATCTTCTAATCTACTTTTCTTCTCTCTATTTTATTTTAACTTTCGAACCTTTTGCTTTCATCTCCCTCCCCCCTTACCTCATCCCCTTAAATCTTTCCTATACACTCCTACTCCCCTCCCTCACCCACCCTTACCCTCCCTCACTCGTAGCTAAATCAGGACATCACACACACACAGTAAAGCTCCCCCTACGCTATGGTAAAATATCTTCAGTATGACGTGAGAGAGAGAGAGAGAGAGAGAGAGAGAGAGAGAGAGAGAGAGAGAGAGAGAGAGAGAGAGAGAGAGATTTCACTTCATTTTACACTTTATCACGAGGAACTTTCACACAACCTCAGACAGTCTCGGTATAGGAACAGCTTATTACGTCCATAAGTGACTAATTTATGGAGGTGCTGCCCACGAATTTTCCTTATATTATAATTCTTGTGTTTTGTGATGCTCTCCCGACTGTGTTCTTTGTTCCGTCACCAGAAATAATGTAGTGAAGGAGAAGAGTAAACACCACGGTATAGCAACCATAGTTTTCCTGCTTAACACTAACCTAACGTAACCTAGTTTAGTGTTTGGTTAAGTATACATCAAGCTAAGTTTGGTTGTCGTGTTTCTCCATAAATTCTAGATAAGGAATGAAGATTTCGGTTTCCAGCCAAAGGATATATTCATCAATGGCGGCTGCGCACAGTATCTTGATCTGTCTCAGAAATTATTCCCACTTCAGACTGTGTAATCACTGTGACACATCTCTGCTTGTTACTCCGTTCTTTTATACTTCTTCTCTACCGTCGTAGAGGAGAACGCGCTCTCCTCAACACAATAATTCTTATAAAGGTACAGAACATACTCGTACCTCTCACCTCAGGACCAGTGACACAGATACCTTCCTGACCAACACCCCCACCCAGCCTTTTATGTCCAGCCCTGAACCACAACCTCCTTGATGCCCCTCGCCTCGACACTTCCTTTGTTGTGTGATCTTCCTCCTCCCTCACACACTGCAGGTATTAGAACTCTCTCCTTCTCAACACTCACAGGACACTTTCTTCTCATGTTTCTGCGAGTCAATGAGTCGCTTTTTCGTAATACAATAATTTTAACGCCCGAGGAACACTTGCACGTGCAAGAAAATCAATTGCAGACATTCGCCCGAATGGCTCTCCTGCCTCCCCGACCCTCTCTGCCGCACCCACCAACATCCTGGCCGGCCCAGAAGGAAAGTTGCTCCACCATAATAGTACTTGAGGGAAAATTTTGACATGCAAACTTGATCTTAAACAGACACTTACTGTCATACACTCTACATACGGAGTGTATGGCGTGGCCCGGCGTCTGGGAGCGATCGTTCTGATGAAAAGATGTTAGTCTTTTGCATCCCAGAGACGCTGCCGCCACACCCAACACGACACACCATCACGCGCCAGTGAACAAACACGTCCCCTTAATTATCAAGTTATCACTGACGATCCAAACACCGCGTCGTGGAGAAAATTTACTGAGCGTCACACAAGGTTTCGAACCAACTTATAACTAAACACATGAGTCGGTGACGCTCTCTTAACATGACAACACACTTTCACATGTCCAGCCTCCACAATGTACTTGTCATATGACTGAAACACAGACAGGATCATTGATAAGGATCTGGGAGACCTTATACATCTCCCCCTAATGAATCATGTCTAAACTGGTGCGCTGATACACGAGACGTCTTCATCATGTGGCCCTGACAGTCGTGCACGTTACCGCAGTTACACAAGTCTTGTTCCTTAATTCTGACTTTCCTTTTAAGACAGTAAATCTCCAATCCGATTTTCATTCTAGGTAATACTGCACTTAATTAAGACCTTATCTATGGGGTCAGTGTTAGTCCATGGGTGTTATAATCTGACTTTTATACTACACTAAATGTGACTGGTCAGTTACAGGCAGCGCCCTGACACCGTGGAGGGTGACAACCAGGATACAGCCAATGTGTTCACACCTCTCAGAGAATTATTATTTTTAACGTTTCACCAAACTCTTCAAGCGGTTCCTGCTGGCTAAGTTGACCACACGCTCCCTAGATAATAAATGAATGTACTTAACTGAACCTTTCACTAACAAATGTTTAAAGAATCAAACAATTCAACTTCACGAGTGATTTTTTTTCTGATCCATTATTAAGTGCTGGTTCCCATACAGGCCACACCGCCCCCAGGAGTTAATAGCGAATTATGCAACTTATGTCATAAGTGACTGTAACACCTCACTATTGTTCCAGTTTCAGGAGAACTCTCTCTCTCTCTCTCTCTCTCTCTCTCTCTCTCTCTCTCTCTCTCTCTCTCTCTCGAGAGAGAGAGAGAGAGAGAGAGAGAGATTATGACCATAATTTCTAACAAATATTTGAGGGGATCTGCTGAAGGGAAGGGAAGGCGCCGTGGACATTACCTTGGTAGAAGCAGCGGCTGAACACCTGTACAGTACACGCCTGTAAACAAGATGGTCCGAGTTATACACATATCTTTACTCTGCAACAAATATTATTATTAGTAGTATTAATTGTAATTAGTATTGTCTATATTACTGTCATTAATGCTTTCAGTTATCATAGCAGTACGCTGCCTTATATACACAAACAAAATGCTAACACGAGAAATACGAACATTTTATAAACGTGGTGTGTGTGTGTGTGTGTGGTCACAACACTAAGCGGTATGTTACCTGTCTTTCAACCCTCAAATGAGTCTAAACCATGTGCAAATTTGAGGTGTTAGACTAATATATTTATATACGTACACATCATATACACATTCACACACACTCATTCACTCCCCCCCCCACACACACACACTACATCCTTGACCACCGTAGGGTCAAGACCTATTCAGGCGCTGCTCCTGCTGAGCACCCCTCCCCCCCTGGCAATGTCGGCCCATTCCTCAAGTCCCTCTCCCCGACCCATCCTCACCACCGGGATACCAACATAATCAAAAGTAACAATTTCGTTTCGGAAAGAAGTGGGATCAGTGAATTCAGCACTAGACAGTACCAGTGAGAGCAGTGACCCACCACTGAGATAAGCACCCCTGGCAACCATCCTCTGACCAGACGGTGTTAATCTGCCCACCCTGGGAACAACAGCGGGCCGGCTTTACACCTGACTACGAGATAACACAACGTCACCGAGCAGAGAGTGAGGTACTATGACACCACCCCACACCACACGGTGTCCCCATGACCACGTGAGGTCCTTCATGTCAACACCCGAGGGCGAGTTACTGCACCACGTGAACGCCACACCACCTGGTGTCCCCATGACCACGTGAGGTCCTTCATGTCAACACCCGAGGACGAGTTACTACACCACACCAACCCGGTGTCTCCATGACCACGTGAGGTCCTTAATGTCAATACCCGAGGACGAGTTACTACACCACGTGAACGCCACACCACCTGGTGTCTCCATGACCAGCCCACGCCCGGGCCATCAACTGTAGACTATAATAATTTGTATGTTCATTGTTCAATCATTGTTCCTTCTTCTTTCAGTAATGAAAGCTTTTGTTAAACGACCACCCACCCCATGTCTTTGTATGTAGTAAGTCATTTTTGTCCAATGTATATTTTCAGCCTTCGGGCTGCAGAGCTTTTTCAATAAGCCGTTAATTATTATAATAATAATATTATTAGTAGTAGTAGTAGTATTACACACACACACACACACACACACGAGGCGGAAGTGATTCAGTATCCCAGGGAGATTTATTAAAAAGATTTCGTAAGTAGGCGTGTGGTATCGGGTGGGCCATGGGTTGGTATCGGGGTGGGTCATGGGTTGGCATCGGGGTGGGTCATGGTTTGGCAAATGGGTAGGTCATGGGTTGGTATTGGGGAGGTTACGAGTTTTTATCGGAGTGGGTCATGGGTTGGTATCGGGGTGGTTATGGGTTGGTAGCGGGGTGGGTCATGGGTTGGTATCGGGGTGGGTCATGGGTTGGTATTGGGATAGGGTATGGGTTGGTATCAGGGTGGGCCGGGTTGGTATCGGGTAGTCATGGGTTTGGTATTGGGAGGTTATGGGGTTGGTATCAGGGATGGGTCATGAGTTGGTATTGGGAAGGTTATGAGTTGGTATCAAATTGGGCCATGGGTTGGTATCAGGGGTGGAGTCATGGGTTGAGTATTGGATAGGCTAGGTTAGTATAGGGTGGGCCTGGGTTGGTATCGGGGTGGTGGGTTGGTATTAGGGGAGAGGTTATGGGTTGGTATCGGGGTGGGTCATGGGTTGGTATTGGGGAGAGGTTATGAGTTGGCAGGGTCTTTGTGGCAGTATCTTTGACTGCGCGTCCGGGACAGTGAAGGAATGAGTACTTGGTAGCGGTCACGGGGAAAGTGGCGCTGACCTGGGACCCTGATAGAAGAGAGAGAGAGAGAGAGAGAGAGAGAGAGAGAGAGAGAGAGAGAGAGCACATAATCATGAAATATAAAGAGAGTTGTTCATAAACAAACTCTAAGTCTCAATAAGTTAACTGATCACGTCTGTTCTCGCTCTTGTATTTGTCTGTCTATTCATTTATATATTTTATCTTCATAAAGTTGTTCCTTTATCTACCTACACGAGTCTCGGGCGGGCGCGTGACACCTGGTTCTGTTGCTTAATATTGGACAGCTAAACAGGCGTACACCTTCAGTAGGAGGAGGGCTGGACTGTGGTGCAGGGAGGAGGGCTGGACTGTGGTGCAGGGAGAGGGCTGGAACTGGCAGTGCAGGGAGGCTGGACTGTGGTGGAGAGGCAGCCTTGTCCCTTCTCTCAACCCGCGGTCACTTTCTCCCGTGGCGCTGATTCGACTTTTCACCCGGAAGCGTTTGCTTTACACCCCTCCCAATACCCCCACGCAACTCACTCCCACCTCCCCTCACCAGCCACCCCCAAGTACCTCACCTCCACCCACGCCACTGTAGCCCTCCCTCAGGTCGGGTCCCCCCTCCTCCTCCTCCACTGCTCCCCACTTCACAGCACCTACTGTATTTCCATGGCACAGCACACTACAAGACCTTACCTGAGTCATACACCTGGTGTACTGTACATCACTCCTAACAAATACTGTATTTATCACCGCGGCTATACGGGTTACACAGAGCCACCATCATAATAACAGAGCCGCTGGTTGACTAAAATTCCCCGAACACCGACGGTAACATTGTGGTAGGAACACTAACGGGTTCATATCTACCAATTGACTTATCTTCGTATAATGAGCCGTGTTTTCATGTTTGGTTATATATGTACACTGACACAACTGGCGTTTATCAGCTACTGACCAATAACAAGTTAGGTAGGGGATAGCAAGGCGGTGGAGACAGTACCAGTGGTGGAGGCAGTACCAATGGTGGAGACAGTACCAATGGTGGAGACAGTACCAGTGGTGGAGGCAGTACCAGTGGTGGAGGCAGTACCAGTGGTGGAGGCAGTACCAGTGGTGGAGACAGTACCAGTGGTGGAGACAGTACCAGTGGTGGAGGCAGTACCAGTGGTGGAGACAGTACCAGTGATGAAGGCAGGAGAGAAAGTGTTTCATGGTCAAGGCTGTGTAACGGACCGGCGGTGAGTCCGTCAGTGACCGTAGAGGGAGAGAACACCCTCCTCCTCACACACCTACCACCTGACACCAACACTTATCCCATCAGTTTACGAAAAATAATACAATTGTAAATAACCAAATAATAATAATAATAAAATAAATACGACTTCTACCACTACTACTATTAATTACTACTACTACTATTATTTTATTTTTGTGGGCGGATCAAAGGGTACAGATACCTAAGATGAGGGGGGGGGGTAAATAATCGGTAGAGAGGTGTAAGATAAAGTGTGATAAAGGGGGGGGGTCAGGGTGATAAATATGAACATATCCCCACACACACACACACACACACACACACACTTACATACTCGGTATAAAACGAACTTTTCTACTCTCAGTCCCAGACCTCCATAAAATACCACCGTGTGAAGGTGAGGAACAACTTACCCCCACCCATCCGAACAAAGACTACGCTCCCTTCCTTTAAATCATCTCTTAAAAAAATATCTATTGTCTAAGTATTAATATCTTTTGTAATACCTACTATATATTCTTACTTTTATTGGACCACCAAAACTGTTTTATCAGAAATTATCAAGTACAGTAGATAGATAGAAATTACCACTGAAATAAACATATTGGCCAACTTGACATGATACTGACAGCTGTCCTCTTGTTCCACCTTAATACAACCCAAGTTATATGACACCTCAGTAACATACACACCTGTCACAGTCACCCTGACACTCCCATCTCTTGTTGGTCTTTCTCATAAGTCTTCCACTGTAATGTTTCACCTTTTCATCCTTATGCCTGCTTTATCATCTCTCTTCATTCTCTGTGCTTTATCATCTCTCTTCATTCTCTGTGCCTTCTCTATTCTTTATAGTATAAGTTACGTGTGTTTATTCTCTTTATAAATCCGTAAAGGACCATTATCTAACAAACAACTAAAGTATTAAGTCCATTATCTAACAACCAAAGTCCATTATCTAAGAAAGTATTAATTTATCTTCCCTACACCTTTACTAACCAATAACAACACACGTCAGACTCACTGCTCTGTCAACACACTTTTACTGCTGCTCAACGCTCAAAGTTTCTCCTCACTTGCAATTTTTATCTAACTTGGCGTGGATGAACTTTCTCAGAGCGGCGCGTACCACCATCACCACCACTTTCACTCCCACCTCTCCCTCCTCCCCCCCACTCACTCTGCCTCTCGTTTTTTTGTGCGATATTTATTACCGTTATCCAATACACACTGCGCTTTCTTTCTTTTTTTCTCAGTGTCAATGTTTATCAGTATTATCGTTACTTGCCATTTGAGAGTAACAGGTGTCCGGTTGTATCTGTATTATGGCCATTATTCACAACAGATGGCGCTTTCCTTTTTCCAACAAGGACTTTTACTTACAGTATTATCTGGCTAATCCCACCAACGTCTCAAATACGTGTTTATGGTAAATATCTTATGTTAACAGCGTTTCCCTTTTGGCAATATCAATATTTATTACCTTATAACAAATGGTGGTTCATGTTACCCCAATATCATAAACAAAATGACTGAAAAAAGGCCAAATAATTCACAATTGTGTACAAAGTTCAGCTTACTAGCCCCCCCCCCCCAAAAAAAATAAAATACCTTGGATATCGCCCGGACAAGTACGAAAACTAACAAACAAATCACAAGTTATAATGAAATAGCTACGTTAGTTCGTCTACAGCACACATACCGAGGGTAACACGCATGGGTGGATTAACTATGTCAGGGTCTCTGGTTACTGGCGCCAAACGCAAGGTGCAATATATCGTACTGGCCAAAGTATGTTTCTTTTACCAATATCTATGATGATAATGAGTCTAAAGCTCAGTAATAATAAAATACATTATTCCTTATAAAGAGACTTCAAAAGCGACACCAACAGGTAACAGGTGAGTTAACGAGGGACTGTTTGTACGCCAGGCAGTAGGGCAGCCAGTCAGGTAGCAAAACAGGAAAGGTTATCCACGAGAATAACTAAAGCAGCCAATAAACACCAACACGAGCAGTTAACAGCGCCTGACACAGTAACAATATTGTTAGGTCGTGGTGGTACAGTTCACCTGACTTAAATTTACTGTATCTCTACTTAAACTAAAAACTAAACATGAACTTTTTTCCATAAATTATACTTATACTTTATACCGAGAGCTTAATTGTACTCTACAGTCTACACCAAAAGTTTTACTAGTAATTTACACCAGCACAGCATTTACCGAAAATATTCCTGTACTAATGAAGAAAAAAACTCGTCCATGTACTCAAAATGCTCCCAGTAAGTCATACCGAAAACTTAAATGTATTGAGTGAAGAAAAACCTATAATTAATGACAAAATTATTAGGCCTTGTTAAGTTAGGTTAAGCTGAGCTAGGTTAGGTTAAACTTGTTTTTGTCATTAATTAAATGGGTATAATGTCCTACAAACTCCCCCCCCCCTCCACCTCTTCTCCCTCATTATGACAAGCACACTACATTATCAACACAATGTAAGGATGACCTGAAGATTAGTCGCTAAGCTTATTTCACCTGATATTAAAACACCCTAACGCTACCTGGGGTGGGGGGGGGGATTAGGTTCAAGTTAGGTGAGGCTGGCGTTAGGTTGGTAAGGTTAAGGTGCTGTTAGGTTAGGTTGGTGTTAGGGTGAAAAGATTAGGTTAGGTTGGTGTTAGGGTGGTAAGATTAGATTAGACTGGTTAGGTTAAATTAACGTTAGATTAGCGTTAGGTTACATTAGATTAACGTTAGGTTAGGTTAGATTGGATTAGCGCTAGGTTAGATTAGATTAGCATTAAGGTAAGTAAATTAAATTATCTTATGGTGAAATAGACTGGGCGCCAGGGAGGCCAATGTTCAGGTGATCCCAAACATTAAGGTAGAACTACATTACATTGTTTACATATATTATATATTTCAAGCTAATTATACACTATCACTATGTTTCATGCTCTAGTTATCATCATTATCCAGTTAATTGCTTCT
The DNA here is from genome assembly GCF_018991925.1 of Homarus americanus. NCBI lineage: Eukaryota > Metazoa > Arthropoda > Malacostraca > Decapoda > Nephropidae > Homarus > Homarus americanus. Next base: position 5,322,963 of record NW_024712526.1, on the reverse strand, counting down.
CTCTCTCGTTCTTACTCTACTTGAAATAAATATTCGTCTTGTTCTAACTCTCTATTCCATTATCATCGTGTTGACATCTTCTTCAATTCGTCATATTTTGTTTATTTTCCTTTGTTTAGGTTTTTATTTATCGGTTGTTGTGTCTCGGATCCCGTGTTTGTTCTTCATTGTCCTGTGTCGTTATTCTTACATTATTTAAGGAAGTGAGGAAGGAGGTGGAGGGAGGAAGAGAAGGGTGTAGGAAGGAAGGAAAGGAAGGAGGTGAAGAGAGGAAACGAAGGAGGTGAAGGGAGGAAAAAGGGGGGTGAAGGGAGGAAAGAAGGTGAAGAAAAAAATGAAGGAAGGAGATGAAGGGAGGGAGGAGGTGAAAGAGGGAAAATAACAGCAGCGTAAAGTACGTACCGTCTAATATACTTTAAATATCGTCCAAATTAAACACCATACTCAGTATTGTAAGTAACGCCCCCAAAAGTTCATTACAATAACACTGTTAGCGAGTACAACAAATGTCAACACAACCCTCTCACATTAGGGGCGCCCCACCACACAGACTGGAAGGCCTCGCCGGTATACTTATCAACTGACAACACCCGTTCTTGTTCGCTCACTGTTGCCTCTGAGTCTCTCACTATTTACCAAGAACGTCTCGGTGTGCCAACTGTCAAAGGTTCCTAAGTTCACAGATTCCCTAAACTGAGACTTGATCACCATCTAAGAAGTTCACATCAGTTAACTGTAGACGGTGAGGCAGGGGCGGATCCAGGAATATTAAAAAAGGGGGGAGGGGTTCAAGAATTTGTGGGTGGGGAATAGGAGATATTCTGAGGTCAATAGTAATTACCTTTTACTATACAAAAACGCCTGAGTAAAATACTACATTAATGAAAAGTATTAGAATTTTCTGATGAAAATGGGAGTCCGGACCCCCATAATTCCCCCCCTGGATCCGCCCTTGTGAGGGCGACCACTAACTTATCCTCCCTCACACGCGTTATGTTTCCTGGTGCAGAAATCTCCTTAAGGAGAGACACCATGGCGTCGCGGGGTCACATTCCAGGTTCTCTTGTAATTACCGCTACAACAAGTGTGTCGTAGAGCGTTATGTAGACCTCACATACAGGGAAGGTGGAGAGAGTAATGGTGTGTGGGTGAGGCCCGGCGTCACTCACCCAGGTACTGTACACACCGCCTCGCTCACCCCCACACCTCACAACACCAGGTGCGAATATACATATATTATTTTGTTAATTTTCCTAAAAGATAAAAAGTATATCATACACTAAAAACAACCTTGTACACACTCTACCACAGTCTCCCCTCCCCGCCACGGTCACCACCACTCATCATTGCCAGCATGACTGTCAATGAACTGAAACCAGTCTGGTAACTGGTTTTGACCTTCTATCAGGTTAGGGTGGGTACAAATATCTTGTACCTGCACGGCGGGTCAACCCACAGTGACCCTGTCCCTGTGGTGACCTCCATAACTCTTAGGTCAGTTCCTTCCACCAGCAGAAGACGACAACGCTCGCACCTGTTTACCTTTACCTGTCTCCCGGGCCAACAGTGTGGTCTGTTACCCAGGGTTCTCGGGAGCACCTCACCACCCAAGTTGATCACCAAATTATGAAGAGATTTGTCAGGTTTTCTGTTGCTGACCTAAACCGTCTCAGCGTTTACTGTAACAAACAGTCTCGGCTGTTACTACTGTATTTACACACACACACACACACTTCCATATCTATAGTTAATTCGTATGTTCACTCCCTTTTTGTACTGAATACTTTTGTCAATCCAGTGACCCACTCCCCAATTTCACCATAAGTAAATTTTATCATCTCTCTTTCTTGTATATTTTCAGTCTCTTCGCTGCCATGTTGCTTCAATAAACCGCAAATTATTATTATTACACAGGTGGACGGACATCACAGCGGCCGGAACAATACAATGATTAAGAGTTACTTATCACTCAGTACAGTACCTGGGTTCTTGTAGCCTCATACCCTCACTGTAGGTGTGTGAGGGCTGCCTTGGTGTAATAATAGAGGGTGTAGGTGTGTGAGGGCTGCCTTGGTGTAATAATAGAGAGTGTAGGTGTGTGAGGGCTGCCTTGGTGTAATAATAGAGAGTGTAGGTGTGTGGCGCAAGTGCCATCTGTTGCATGATTGACTGACTATCGTGTTTATGGTCAATGAGCCTTGACGAGTACGTGTGTGTGTGTGTGTCGTGCTTTCAGAATGTGAACACATAATTTACATTGTAGTACTAACTGTAGCATCATTAACTCCTGCTCTCTTTACACTTAATAGTCATTACGTGTAAGTACGGTATTATTATCATCTGTACTGTACACTGTCCGACATGGTTCTCATAAGTCACATCTCAACCGTGCCACACAGCAGGTGCGAGGCAGAGAACGTTTAACACGGTGTAAAGGTGTTGTTAACCACCAGATTATTCTTTGGTCTTACAAGTGTTAAGTTAAAAAGATAAATTCTGAAGAGTCCAACAATATTTACACATTATTATTCACCATATTACCGTACTGTTCAAGGAACTGTCAAGTTCCAATAGTGAAACAAACCCCAGGAGGTAAGTAAAGACCTGGTGAGGAACCAACTGGACACTGTGTGGGGCACCAGCACGGGTCTTAGTCATAATAAAAAACAAAAATAAAAATTCCGTTTGTGGGTAAAATGGGCTGCTGGATCCCTTCTGACCCGCTCACCTCACTTTGAACGAGTCATGTCGATCACTCTGGCCAGTGACCCGAGGCGCCAATATCAGGTAATATGTCAGAGTGTGGGGGGGGGGGTGAGGGCCCACAGTAGCAATGATATACACCATTCCTACCAAAGACTTTGGAGGACAATATAACTGAGGGTAACCTGACACAAGGCTGGTCTAGTACAGCATGGATAATTAATTGATGTGTATAATTGGATCACATGAAGATTAGGCACCCCGGGTACCGTCGAGGTGATTAAACTTCAGGTAGGTTAATCTGGGGTGGCACATCTTTAACTGAGGTGAACGTCACATGAAAATGAGGCACTCCAGGTGACTAATGGGGTCCTTTGTGACCTTACCACAGTATAAGGAGATATACTTGCTCATTATTGAGACAGACAGACGAGCAGCAGTAGACCATCACACACAAGACTGCCACTACCTGTGTCGTGTGAGGATCCTTGTCAGTCATTTCAACATGAACTTCTTAAACGTGAAATTAATTGTCAAAGTTGCCATAATCAGAAGACCCGGACGAAACACTGCAACAAGAGGGACGGTTTTGTAGGGAAATTTCAGACTGTCAGCAGTATAAATTCAGTTTCCAGAACGAGTGGAAGTTTTTCTAAGTCCCACGTGTCAATTAATGTAGCTTTTTTTTATCACATGAACATTAAGCACACCGGTTGATGTGCTTAAGATTGATGATGGTTAAGTTAGCGTGCCGCATCTCCCGGTGGGCGGTTTAGAGTGTCTAATGTTCACGATAAAAATAAATACACTTCTGGAAGCTGTGAACTTGTACGTTTGACAATCTTTGGTCTGGGGCTCCCATGCCAAACTGTCCTTACTTTTGGAATGTTTCGTCCAGGTCATCTGTTGAATATTAATTTTATCTTCATATTTATGTGGAGGTAAAACTTTGATACAACATTTCAGATGTACGGTGATTTTGTTTACTTGGTTCACGCCTTGTACAGTAGACGTGATTTACGCCACAGCCCCCTGAGGCTTCCAGGGTCACGCACAACATCTACTTCAATTAACATTCCGACCAGACACTAACAACCTTTGTGTGTGACCCTTCCCCGAATTAAAGGTACCTTCCCTCCCCTGCCCAGGTAACGGGGCGGTATAACCTCAGCTCGACGCACTGACCTATTATGACCCCTGGGGGCGAGTGTTATTATCTGATGACCCAAGAGTTGGCGCGACCTTGGTTGAGTGTAGGACAGGTTACGGCTACCGCAGGGTCACATGCGTCTTGCTGTAGCCAACCACTGTGTTTAATAATTGTGGAGGTAATGACAGGGATGTCTGGCTTATCCGAGATGTGCTTATGTCAACATCTTGACTGAGTTAAAGTGTTTACAGCACTTCATATTAACAAATTGCCTTGTTCACATTATCACCCGCATCACCATCAACACAGTTCACATCACCTTTAACAAAGTTTTATACGCGTATAAGCGTCAAGTCAATAATCACAGTGCAACACTTTCGAGAAATTAAAACCAAATGACTCGACAATAATTCAGAGTTACACGTACAGCAACCACCGCTGTACGTGTGGCCGAGCGTATTATATGGTAATTTACACCTAACACCGAAGTGACCCCCTGGACCTACCTGACGAGGAGTTGGCCACACTATCACCCAACACACTGCTGCATTATCTGCCACAATCTTGGGAATACTGATCCTGGAGGGTGACGAGAGCCAGTGTGCTATAGGGGGCAAAAGAGGCGCTCGGGAAACACAAGACTTGACCGCGCACGTCACAAAAGTCACCGGAGAGGAACGGGTCGAGGAGCAGAGTTAGAACCACGCGCTGTAAGTCACCACAACACCAAGACCAGAGCAGAGACCCAACCCACCCGATCCACGTCCCAGCTAGCACTGTGGACAAGGCACCCGCGCAGCCCCCCGCCCCGCCTATCACCCCCTCCCTCCCCCACCAGTCTCTCCACGCACACTTTCACTGGCGACAACAAAGAGCACCAGCACCCGGACCAACCAGTTAGTGAGGGAGGGAGGAGGGGTCACACAGGGGTGGGCGGGGTCAGAGGCGGGGTGACGCAGGGAGAGTTACGGGAGAGGGGCCATCGCTCGCCAGGTGTACTGGGGACTGGGTCACAGGTGTGTGTATGAGGGAGAGGAGGAACTGGGTCATAAGTGTAAGGTGGAGGACTAGGTCAGGCAGGGCGAAGAGAGAAAGGGCAGCACGGCCAGGAAGATGGTGATGATGCCAAGACCTGATCAGAAACGAGAGCAACTGAACATTCCTGGCTCACTCCTACACAGTACATTAACTCTCTCTCTTTCTCGTCATTACAGTCGTGTATTGAACCTTAATAAACCACTGCTTATTTTGGTTATGGAAGCAAGAAGTTATTCTTTATATCGGTAATTGACTTCAGGCTTATATGGATGGCAGTAAGAGCATCAAGGTAACTTCTCACATTCTCCCACGATCAGTCGTCCACCCAAACACTTACACTCCATGTGAACCGACCTATCTCTGTATGTATGTACGTACGTACAGTCACTCCAAAGAGTATCTTTACGGAGGGGTCCGAAGAATTTCAAAATGAACACTGTGACTCCTGCTGTATCGGTAGGGTTATCAAAATCCATCGTCGGCTGTGTCATATTGACTCACACAAAACCGTAAAGATACCTTTTTGGAGTGACAGTATCTGTGTGTGTGCCGATGTGTATATTTAGTCTATAACTGTATGTGTGTGTGTGTATGTGCCGTCTATATGTGTGTGTGTACGTACTTAATATTGTGCACATTCCTGTATATGCCTTCTCATCGGTACTGTCCGTATCCGTACGTAGGTTAAGGTTCAATGTTAAGAAAACTACCACGACCAGGCTGCTACCCCCACTAATTTTATAAATTGAATTTAATGTAATATACCAATCCACCACTCATCAGCTGACTAGCCGTTCGGGAGGTTGGTCTGTTCTTTACTACTTTGTAAAGACCTTCATTGTACAGTGTTAGTACAGGAGGAAACCGGAGTACCCGGAGAAAGCCTGTGAAGGTTGGTAGTCACGCTGGATAACACCCTTCCCACGTGTCTCAGGCCAGGACCAGTACCTTTAAATCGTTAAAAGTTTGGGTTAAGTTAAAATTTATGTACGAGTCGTTTATTAAAACAAAAATTTGGGTAAAATTTAGTTTGGTCATCCCTTTAGATATCCAAACTTTGTGATTTACGACAGATAAGAAGGTCCAAATAGTTCAAAACACATAAATAAAAATCGGAAAAACATAGTTTGGATATCTAACCAAATGTAACATAACTTATCCTAATCTAACCTAATCTAATTCTTAAGATTCCCAGGAAGACCAAAACTAAAATATTACCCAATGTATAAGCAAGTAAATAAGTCAATGTAATATAAATGGTTTAGGTCAAGCATGGACAACCCGCGGCCAGAACCATGTCTTTGTGGCCGTGGTTCAGGTAGATACAGCCAGCTTAAGGTGAGTAAAGTAATTTATTAAAATCATAATCTTCACACAATTCGTTACTGTTTCATCACCTAAGAGTAAGTAACTACGAAAACGTAACGGTGAAATAAGTATAAATAATCAACAATACTGTATAAACTCGTGTGAGTTTATGGGCCAAGTTCGGCCCGGTCTATTTGATGGATTAACTAAGTTGGGTATGTCCAGGTGGGCATAATATATATATATATATATATATATATATATATATATATATATATATATATATATATATATATATAAGTAGATCCACAATGAAAACGTGATAAGATAAATCTTGATAAAATCACACGAAAAGGAAACAACGAGTACTTTAGCTTTCGTCTTTATTCAAGACATCTTCAGAGGCGAAAGACGTTGTTTCTTTCCCGTGTGATTTATCAAGATATATATATATATATATATATATATATATATATATATATATATATATATATATATATATATATATATATATATATATATATGCTGATAACCACAAGGAAAGAAGAAAACACGAAGTTCCCAAACGCTTTCGTGTAATTCACATCTTCAGGGGTGAGTACAGACTAAAGAGAAGTACAAAACAAGGTATATATATACAGAGGAGGGTGAGACCAGGTATATATACACCTTGTTTTGTACTTCTCTTTAATATAAATAGGTAGTTTCATTGTAGTTCACCATACGCCAAGATTAACATGACATTATTATTTTGGTGGTGTCTAAGTAAGAAAAATGTAACTGCAGGAAAAATCAATGTATTCACAGACTGCTTCAAACATCTTCTGTTAAATGCCAAGAAGCATTAACATATTACTTAAAAAAATATTATGATGGAGTTGTTTAGTAAATGAGAAAAAGTCTGATTGTAAACCGAAAATATCATAAGGTAGACGTGACGATAAACTGTTTCACTTACCGTGCTAATACATTATTAACATTACCTTTGGGTTAGGTAGGATATAGATTTTGGTGGGATGACCCGCAGAAATATATCTAAGTCATAGTGCGGCCCATGACTGAAGAAAGGTTGCCCATGCCTGGTTTAGGTCATTCTGTTCGTGGTAATTCTCCAACACGAGCCTAGTAGACAGCACCCTAGATAAACAGTAAAGTTCTATTTATCCTCAATAGCACAACCACAAACATTCCTGGTAAAATCTGCCGTTTTTGTCACCCGAATTCTAGGAAGAAGAATTATAATAAACGTTTCCTTTTGGCGTTTTTAATCCTCGGTGATAATTGCGGTGAAACTGTTTGGAGAGGAGGGAGGGAAGGAGGGACTCTAGGAGGGTAAAGGTGAAGTGTATGAAAAGGAAGAGAATGAGAATACAAAGAGAAGTGTAAGAAAGAGGAAAACATATATGGAAGAGGTAAAATGGTAGGTACTATAATGATTTATGGGGAAAATATAACAAAGTTTAAAATGTAGAGGAAAAAAAAGTAAAAGTGAATTATAAACTTATATAGACGAAACAAATATGGAAGCGCCAAGAATAAGAGAATAGAAGAGGTAGAATAATAATATAATTTTAATAAACGAATTTAAAAAGTGGGCAGAAAAGGCGTAAAATCCAGAAAGTGGAGTGGAAGAATGAGCAGGAGCGGAGAATGGCGGGAAGCCTAAATCGTTGGGCCATTACAGTATACAGTATTATAAAATGTTGTCTAGTGTAACACCTACTTTAGGAAATATTCTCATAATAATACAGAATATATGTCTTAATTTTCATTTTACGAAACTAAATTCCTCGATTTTTTTTTGGGGGGGATTCTTCATATTTAGTGAACTTAGAAAGGTACACGAGTGGAGCACGGGTTTGAGAGGGGTGTACTACGGTGTTTGAGTGGGGGCAGGCACCAGGGGGCTGGGGCTACAGCTGGCCCACCATCTGCCATCACTCTCCCCCTCAAACTCCTCAACTAAGAACAATCACATTTTCTAGCCATTATGAACACAGGTAAGTGAACAACCCGTGACGAAGGTATACCTCAGCGTTCATCCTCGTCAGCGAAGGAATTAGAGGCATGGAAAGATGTCCTACAGTAACCTCCTCCTCCTACTACTATTTAATTAAATGGCCTCCAGCCTTCCCCAATAGCCACACCTTCGCCGCCATTTTATTACCTTAAAATTAACTATCCTAATACATAAGTAGCTGCCCTGGCTGTGTTGAGTTAGTTGAGCCGCAGATCTATGCGGCATTCAGTGACTGTTGCCTCATAGTTAATATCTGCAACTGTTGTCGGCTTTGGGGCCGATGCTCTCGTTCCCCTGAGGCAGAGCAAAGCAGACCTAAGCAGAGAGAAGGACAGCCGACATCTCAACCAGGCTGTAACATAACTTCTGGGCTGCTGCTTCTGTTCGGATAACACCTCCGCGAGTCTGGCATAGAAGCATCTTGCACTTGGTCCCATCCCACTAGAGGTTGTGAACACCAGAGGAGTGAAGCTGCCTTGATCAACGTTTTTAATTCTCTCCCCGTATTCCCTAATCTTGTTGTTCTCGTTCCTCCTGTGTGCAGCATCGAGAGCTAGGTTACGGTGGCATGCGGCCATGGGATTAAAAATACTACTACTACTCCTCCCCCTCCTCCTCCTACTACTACTGCTACTACAGGATTCTCAACAGTTGGTAAATTAGTTTCCCGCCTTAGCTATAGACACGAGAGGTATACAATGTGGAGTTATTATCCCTGGGTGTAATTTACAGTATTTAAGTCACTATAGTTACGTTCTCACATCAATAGTCAGGGGAAAAGTAATTGGATCACATGAAGATTAGCCCCCTATAGCTTATTTCACTAGGGGTTAGGTTAAGTTAGTTAAAGTTAATCTTAGGTTAGGTTGGACTAGACTAGGTTAGGCTAGGATGGGGTGTACACACAGTCAAGAACGTATCTTTACAATTTTTATGTGACAACGGATGAAGGATTTTGACTACCCTACCGAGACAACAGGAGTCGCAGTGTTCATTTTGACATTTATCGGACCTCTCCGTAAAGATACTTTTTGATTGTGTGTTTATTATTGCTTTGGTTTAGGTCAATCAGCAAGGTGCCTTACATCTTCACTAACGAAAAATACACATCTTATCTACATGTCGGTTAGATTCGTGAAGCCTGACCCCCGACCCAATCCTGACCTGACTGACCCTTGACCCAATCTTCCGCCCCCGACCCAATCCTGACCTGACTGACCCTTGACCCAATCTTCTTATACCTGACCCAATCTTCCGCCCCCCGACCCAATCCTGACCTGACTGACCCTTGACCCAATCTTCTTACCCCTGACCCAATCTTCTGACCCCCGACCCAATCCACTGACCCTTGACCTAATCCCCTGGTCTACAAAACGTTTTATGAGTGAGGTATTAGCATGTTGATGACCCCAGCTGTGAGGTCAAAAACACGGCGGTAACAGTGACTACACAGTGTTATATCAGTCATTGTAGCTGACTCAACTAAACACTTTACTGTGTGTGTGTGTGTGTGTGTGTGTGTGTGTGTGTTAGCTTTCCTCGCCCTTGAACACATCCCGTGGTGAGTGAAGCTAATGTACACACACACACACACACACACACACACACACACACACACACACACACACGTCAAATGTATGTTCTGTAAGCAACTGAACACCTCGACTTGCGCCGTCAACAGATCTCACTGCGCCATTTTACAGAATCCCGCCAATATTACTTGATCCTAGCCCAACCCGCCTTTAATTACCAAAGGAAGGTTTAGATAACGTTTAATTTTAAGACACTCGCTAAGAGTCGTCAAGGGACTATGGCATGATATGTTAACACACACACATGTTAGGTGGCACTGTTGTTGTGGTTTATTACATGTTAACACACAGATGTTAGGTGGCACTGTTGTTGTGGTTTATTACATGTTAACATGTTAAGTGGCAGTGTTGTAGTAGTGTACAGACTAAGAAGCTTCACAGTGAGTAGAGTTGAAGCTTGTCGATGAAATACTTTCAATTAGAGGAGAAAGTTTGGGGAGAGGCAAGTTTACCTGCTGGGGAGGCGGGTGCGAGGAGGCGCCACACCGCACTGCTGCTTCCAGTACACCGAGCAGGGACCACCACACTCACCTGTCAGTCCATCATCCTTATTACAAACATTAAATATCAAAACAACTTTTATCTGAGAGTCAAGATGATGATTAATGAAAGCTTTATAACTACTGTGTTACTGTTGCCAGACAGCCTACAGCTACCACCCGTTACTCACGTGTGTAACAGTACCAGTGTCCTACGGGTGTGTACAGTACAGTATGTGTAGTACAGTATACATACAGTTACTGAGGATTTTTTTCCCAAAATTTCGAACTACTCTTGATGTATCTGCATAACAGGTATTCTACGACGCATTATTATTATTAGCCTGGAATCAGATCTAAATAATATAAGTTCTTCTCGGAATTTAATGTTTCGAATTAAAAATTTCTGCTTGGCATTCCACTTTCAGAAAACCCCAGTAAAAATCCGTACAGTGGTGCTGGACAACCAATGGCCAGTCTTCTATACTTAACTATTAAAAGCACTTGCTAAATGCCGGGATATTAAGAACTGAACTTACAGCTGTGATCTACTGAGTTGCACCAATTCGTGACTTTGCTTTCGTGAAGAGAGCAACTTTTAGTATTAATAATATGAAGCTTTTATTTGTCTACTGTGGAATAATGACAAACAGAAAATTGTGCGGCTTATTTCTTGGTCCCGGAACATCCTTCAGTATTTGTAGTGACGACCCAACTTTTTAAGGTGTCCATGAATCCAGTCTGGCATGGAGTGAACCGTGCGATCAATGGAGGAGCTGCCCAGCAAACCTTGCCAAGTGTGCCTGAGGAGTTGACTTCAGCCCTTTCTAGTTACGTCGCTGTCACTTCCGTACCTCCTGACCCTCCACTTGTCAGAGTGCCCAGAAGGTTAATATCTGGAGAGTTCCCAGGTCGACCAAGAGAAAAGTGAGTGATATTATGATCTTCCGGCCAAACCTCCCCAGCTCAAGGACCGGGAGTGTTAACACCCTGGAGTAAGGAGTTTTCATCAGGGAATTGGAGTTATAATATTATTAAACCTTGCGGGGGTTCTGTTCCTCGGGGGAGAAAGTAATCCCTGGTGTTAACTGTCTCTGGTTACCTCATCATGGGTAGCGAATACTCTAGTCTAGGCTGATACACTCGCCTCTCCTACTAACAGTTGAAGGGAGATATCTTAACCCCAAGACTTTACACTAGTAACCAGTCCTCATATTTTTTACAGAGAACGAACAATGTTTTCATCAACTGAGAGGGCACTATGCGGGGTGCTTCCTGCGCGCTTCTCTGCAAAAGTACACAAAACTAATGGCTGTTTTTACCCAGACGCTGGTGTGAGGCGACTCTTGCCAGTCCAACCATACATTTATTTGGTATCTTACTTTATTCTACCAGCACTGCAGACACCGTGTGAACCTCAAGAGCTGAGACAACACGCACGTACACTATAATCAGCCAACAATCTGGTGTGACAATTAATGAGTGAACAGAAACATCAAACATCTCTTGGGTGCTGTGCTCCTTCCTACCATTAACCGCAGGAGTCACACAACAGTTTGTAAGTTATTATGTACACCTGGATATATATAACTGAATTAACCCAAATACGACATTGATTAAATTACTATATTGAACTAACACACAGGTGGGTGTCTTATATTACTGTTTGAGAAAAACGCAACATTCATATTCTATACCCAGAGCCTCAATTCGGTATAATCCTGTACAAAGCTCTACAAACACCAAGATAAACGTGAACATTATCTGTACAGTATATCACTAAATGCATTGTTGGCTCTAGTTTAATATTTATACAAGATGATTCTAACACCCAACATACAATAACTCCTGAAGTTCAAGAGGGAATTCACTAATAGTGACGCTGAAACTGTGTTGTAGACCCAGCGTTGTGTTGAGGCAGACCACCACCGTCATCCTCTAACACACTGAGCACTCCCCCTCCTGTTGGTGGTGTTGCTGCCACCCATGACTGAGTCTGGCCGTGAAGCTATACAGTACAGTATGTCACCAGTATCGACAGTACAGAAACTGAGGCAGCGGGAGCAAGCGTGTTACAGCAGCTGCACCCACACCCACAGTTACGGCAGTAGTGCCATCACAAGTGACGGTAGCGATATAAAAGCGCCAATGACAGCAGCAATAGCTGCAGAAACTATTGTTTGCTTGATTCTGCTGACCCCCGCTACCCACTGCTGTCTGCTTGATCCTGCTGACCCCCTCCACCCACTGCGGTCTAGTCGCAGGATGAAGGGGTTGTAACAATTATATAGAATTGAATCCTAATAAGATTGAACCCTAGTCCCAATAGTTCATTTGACCACCCAAAGAACGGTATGATTTTGGCGGAAAACCTGACTGCGCTATGAAGTACCGTCAAAATACACACAGGTCTTTACACGCACAGCCTCAGATGATTCACGTACGATGGCCAAAAGACGGTAAATAAACAATTAATGAGGGACTCTGTGTGTGTGTGTGTGTGTGTGTGTGTGTGTGTGTGTGTGTGGAGAAGCGGCGTGTGAAAGCCATGACGTCACCCGAGAATAACGTCACCTCCACTTTGGTCGCCACACTTCCTACTCAACCCTCAATGATCACTTTCTATTTTCCGTTATTTTGTTGCTTCCATTCTTTACTTACACGCATGGACAAAAAAGGCAAGGGTATTAATCATCTTTACAATACAATGTTGAAGGTAAACAATAAGATTCGTTCGAGTTTTATGTATTTTCAAACACCTGATTCTCACGAAGTTTTGCCAGGACTATACCTGAAGTAGATCCATTGTCTCAAAGCTCACCAAGGGACAAATTCACGGTGCAGAGTCATATAGTTACATGGCGCCTATTAATGTAAACACGAGAACGCCTTCAGCTGCCGCTTGACCCCTTCACTACTGGACGCCACTTTTAATATTCTTTGGCTAATCTCAGACACACAAATTACGTGAACTGACAGTAATGACTAGTGTTAACCCCAGTTACAAGAAGAGAATACTTACATATCTTTCATAATACTGACCCTTAATAACCACGGTGTACAGTATAGGGTGCAAGACAGACCGGTTAAAATAACACATTTCCTTACCATACAGACCCAGTACAACACCAAGACTGTCACGAGGCGCACTGCGGGACGGAGGAATACTGTAGTAACTGTACACTTTGAAAATAAGAACCCAGGCCTCTCTAGAACACACACACACACACACCATACAGTATCCCGGCTGTTAAAGCTATCGTGGTCGCTCCCTTTGTTGACAACGATACTCCTATATGCTTCTCTACAAATTAAACAAATTACAATACAGTAAAAATATAGTACCAATTACAACAATATTACAGTGACTACAATAATATCAACTGTAAAAAATAGTAATAAGATAATTATAATGAGATACCCCCCCAAAAAATGATAATAATAATAATAATACAGTAATAATAATAATAATAATAATAATAATAATAATAATAATAATAATAAATAAAATAACATTAATATAAAGAATAGAAACCTTTAAAAAGCAAACAAATTTTCTGAAGGAACAATTTTGTGTGAGTGTGATGGAGTGTTGAACATTATGGTAGCGAGACACTTCCGCCAGCCCACCACCATGATCACTATCAACCCTTTCACCAGCCTTTGTTGTGTCTCTTACTGGTCATAGCCGAGGAAGTTGTGAACGTCTGTGTGTGTGTGATGTAAACTAAATTAGGTTAATGAGTTACAAGACAGTGGAACCATCAACACACATTATGCATCTTTACTGCAGTTGTATACCTGCACTGTCCAGGAGCGCGGGAAACTGTAAACCTCCACTCGTATACCTGTGTTGTCTACAGTATATACTGTACATGCTGGAATGTATACCTGTATTGTTCTATATACATGCCAAACAAATTGTATACTTGTATGACGATTTTAGTGGACACATTATTATTATTCTCGTATTATTATTATTATTATTATTATTATTATTATTATTATTATTATTATTATTATTATGTACATTATTATCATTATTATTATTATTATTACATGATCAGGGAACATGTCTTTCTTCACGTAATTAGAGAGATCAATTATTAATCCTTCAGGAATTCCGTCGTATTTTTTCCACTATTGAGAGCTTTATGTTATGACAGAGGCGACCATCAAAACGTACAGTACCCTCCCTCCTCCGTCACTCCCTGTAACAGATGTCTCTCACCACGCGGCCACAACACCTCCATCTGGGTTACTTCCGCTCCTGAGTAACCCAATTCTTTAAAATAATACTGACAACAATGACTTAGATTATATAAAGATAAAATAAATGTCCCGGTGTGTCACAAAGCATTTGATGAAATTTATGAATGTGTTTAAGTTATCGTAATGTTATTTTTCGTAGCACCAAATAACGTAAGAGGTCTTGAAATAAGGCAATAATAATATATACAGGTACTTAGTTATGTAAGTCGTTGTATTTAAAGCATTACGTTAAATCAGAATAGTGGTGTTACATGATCACCTGGGAAAAAACGGCGGTACACAATTATTACACACTGACCACACAAGCTACCACAGAAAGAAACTGTGTGTGTGTGTGTGTGTGTGTGTGTGTGTGTGTGTGTGTGTGTGTGTGTGTGGTGAGCTGCAGGTGAGTCAACGTATTGTACGCGTGACGGCAGGTGTGTGTACAGTGTGAACAATACCACGTAGTACTCCGGAAGGTTGTGGGTATAATCTATTGACTTTTCCAGGTAACCTTCACAATACACTGTAAATCACCTGCCGTAGACAACACCGAGAAGACAGAGGAAGACGACTATCATCAGGAGGATTCTTAAAGGTTCTGGAGGAATACTGTGTTCGTTAGTCAGGGACTACTCACCTATCTTAAGACGCTGCGCTGCCTTAATGAGAGACATTCACTCAACACCACTTACAAGACAAAATTAAAGTACACGTTTCTTGTAAATGATTCGTTACCTTCACACACACACACACGGCTAGTCCTACTTTCACTCCACCATTTCCAAAACACTCCCATTGTGTAGATGTACTAACACCAAATTCAATAAAAAAAATATATAAAATAAAAATAAAATAACCCATCACTTATTGAATCACAAAAAAAGATAAAGAAAAATCAGTCAAGAAATTTAATAACAAAATAACTCTAAGAAGTAAAATGCTTTATCCGTGGCGGGAAACGCACCTAAAGAACAGGAAATCAGATAACTACAGCGCCAACAAAGTAAGGTGTTTGGGTAGGTAAAAACTTGATCAT
The DNA here is from genome assembly GCF_018991925.1 of Homarus americanus. NCBI lineage: Eukaryota > Metazoa > Arthropoda > Malacostraca > Decapoda > Nephropidae > Homarus > Homarus americanus. The sequence goes on along the minus strand of NW_024712526.1, from coordinate 5,307,380 downwards.
GAGTCCAGCCAGGTAGTGAGAGTAAGAAGGAAAGTTACTAACATAATATTTAGGATTGGGTAACGCGCGTATCTCTTTACTACCACCACCCCATCATGGGTTCGAGTCCTGGCCCGACGCATACGTGAGAAGAGAGTTATCCAGTGTGATTAAATAATAATAATAATAATAATAATAATAATAATAATTAACGGTTTATTGAAAGAGCTTGTAGAGGCTGAAAATATACAGTTACATATTTGGGGGATGGGTTTCGAATTACAAATAATATAAAGTAACATAAGTGACACAAATAAGATATATAATAACTAGATGGGGAAAAGCTCAAACTACAGTTCATTTCAACATAGTGACAGTGTAAGGAGTAGTGTTTACTGGGAGTGAATACACTGGTTTTACAAGTTATTGATAATTTTTTACAATGGTTGGGACTGGGCTGTTCTTATAGCGATCAGTTCGTGCACATGGGCTGGATTGCGGTTGTGGTGTCGAACAGCAATTCTCGGGCTAGGGATCTCAGGTGGTAGTAGGGCGGTGTCGAGGATGGTGAAAGCTTCTTACCAAATTGCAGATGAGGTCGTGGTGATGGTCAGTGAGTAGAAAGGAATGATTAGGAGGATGATGGTGATGATGAGGAGGAGAAGGATAATGGTGATGATGATGAGGTGGAGAAGGATGATGTGAAGGATAATGGTGATGATGAGGAGAGGATGATGGTGATGATGATGTGGAGAAGGATGATGGTGATGATGAGGTGGAGAAGGATGATGGTGATGATGAGAAGGATGATGGTGATGATGATGAGAGAAGGATGATGGTGATGATGATGTGGAGGAGGATGATGGTGATGATGATGAGGAGAAGGATAATGGTGATGATGAGGTGGAGAGAAGGATGATGGTGATGATGATGAGAAGGATGATGGTGGTGATGTGGAGGAGAAGGATGATGGTGTTGATGATGGATGAGGAGAAGGATAATGGTGATGATGATGAGGTGGAGAAGGATGATGGTGATGATGATGAGGATGATGGTGATGATGATGTGGAGGAGAAGGATGATGGTGATGATGATGGGGAGAAGGATAATGGTGATGATGATGAGGTGGAGAAGGATGATGGTGATGATGATGAGGAGGATGATGGTGATGATGATGAGAAGGATGATGGTGATGATGATGTGGAGGAGAAGGATGATGGTGATGATGATGGAGGTGGAGAAGGATGATGGTGATGATGATGTGGAGGAGAAGGATGATGGTGATGATGATGAGGGTGGAGAAGGATGATGGTGATGATGATGAGAAGGATGATGGTGATGATGATGAGAAGGATGATGGTGATGATGATGTGGAGGAGAAGGATGATGGTGATGATGATGAGGAGAAGGATGATGGTGATGATGATGAGAAGGATGATGGTGATGATGATGAGGAGAAGGATGATGGTATGATGATGTGGAGGAGAAGGATGATGGTGATGATGATGAGGAGAAGGATAATGGTGATGATGATGAGGTGGAAGGATGATGGTGATGATGATGAGGAGAAGGATGATGGTGATGATGATGTGGAGGAGAAGGATGATGGTGATGATGATGAGGAGAAGGATAATGGTGATGATGATGAGGAGAAGGATGATGGTGATGATGATGAGGAGAAGGATGATGGGATGATGATGAGGAGGAGAAGGATAATGGTGGTGATGATGAGGAGAAGGATGATGGTGATGATGATTATGAGGAGAAGGATGATGGTGATGATGATTAGGAGGAGAAGGATGATGGTGAGGATGATGAGGAGAAGGATGATGGTGATGATGATGAGGAGAAGGATGATGGTGATGATGATTATGAGGAGAAGGATGATGGTGATGATGATAGAGGAGAAGGATGATGGTGAGGATGATGAGGAGAAGGATGATGGTGATGATGATTATGAGAAGGATGATGGTGATGATGATGATAAGGATGATGGTGAGGATGATGATTATGAGAAGGATGATGGTGATGATGACCATTATAGCTACAAACATTATGATACACATGACAGTTACAAAAAACATTATAGAAACAAACATTATGGCCACACTCAAGAGAGAGACTGGAGGAGGAAGTTATAGTACTAAGGTCATAACACACATACTGGTGGCAGGATGGAGTGAGGGAGGGTACTGGTGGCAGGATGGAAGGAGGGAGGGACTGGTGGCAGGATGGAGTGAGGGTACTGATGGCAGGATGGGAGTGGAGGCCTGGTGGCAGGAGAGGGGAGGGATTGCAGGAGGGGGGAGGTACTGGTGGCAGGAGGGGGGAGGCACTGGTGGATGAGGAGGGTACTGATGGGGATGTGAGTGAGGTACTGGTGGCAGGAGAGGGAGGGTACTAGGCAGGAGGGGAGGGGTGTGCAAGATGGGAGTGAGGGGAGGTACTGGTGATGGGAGAGAGGGAGGGTATGGTGGCAGGATGGAGGGAGGGAGGGTACTGGTGGCAGGATGGAGAGTGGGAGGGTACTGGTGGCAGGATGGAGTGGGGAATTGCTGGTGGCAGAGGGGAGGGTACTGGTGGCAGGATGGAGTGAGGGAGGGTACTGGTGGCAGGATGGGTGAGGAGGTACTGGTGGCAGGATGGAGGAGGGAGGTACTGGTGGCAGGATGGAGGTGGGGAGGGTACTGGTGGCAGGATGGGTGGGGGTACTGGTGGCAGGGGGGAGAGTACTGGTGGCAGGAGGGAGGAGGGTACTGGTGGCAGGATGGAGGGAGGGAGGGTACTGGTGGCAGGGTATTGGTGTCACGAAATATTACACCCTTCTCACTTAAGCAACCCATTTTAACATTGTTCCAGACAGACAGATAACATTTACCTGAACTGATGGTAGGTGTGTGTGTGTGTGTGTGTGTGTGTGTGTGTGTGTGTGTGTGTGTGTGTGTGAGGCAGACAGGTGTTATTCTATAGTGTCATACAGTCTATACAGTGAGACACATTTCCTGGTATCCTGTATCTCTCACACGCCGAGACAAGACACACATCAACACAGACACAACAAAACATGGATGTCAAGGGAAACATATGGGATATTTCCAATCAATAATTGTTCCACCATTAACATAAGGTACTCAAAATAATCCTTTATCAGCCAGTGACTCAAAATAAAGTCCTGTTGGTGATACGGATCTGGAAAGTAGTAGAATAAAGCCCAACAGAGGCTCCTACATGCTGTACGGCCCATTAGTCTTGGTGTAAACAGGAAAGCTTTACTCTGTGTGTGTGTGTGTGTGTGTGTGTGTGTGTGTGTGACCAACCTCCATGGTGAGGCCTTTGTTGTTATCTCTCTCATATATTTATACGGTCTCCGGCCAGATAATAAACTTCACTATCGGGGGGGTCTGGTGCGTCTGTTAATGCCCGGCTAACTTATGGCCACAACACCTTCCGGTACATGACAGTTTCCGGGTAAGTTGTTCCTCTGTTGTAGTCCCTTACCCCACCCGCCCACCCGTACTGCACCACGCGCCACACCACGGCCGTAATTACACCTCACCGCCACGATTTCTCTCAGAAAATAAGTAAAACCGACGTTTACTGCATCGGGTCGTGTCACGTTTCTCTCCGTCTTCCTCACGACGGATCACTGTGAGGATCTTGACTTTCGCGACGCCTGGCTCTTGTGTCTGACCCGCGACCAGTGCTCAGTGTGTGTGCTCAGTTATTTAATATTCTTGAATTTGCATAATACTGTATTTTTTTCGTTTCACTTTCAATTATTTTCCGCTGTAATGCACACTGGCCTCAATAAATTACATACATACATACACCGTCATTAGCTGCCCCCCCCCCCCTCTCTCTCAAGGTTAGGTAAGAAAATATGGCAAAACTAAGTGACAGGTAAATGTGTGAAGCTAAATTATTCTGGGAAACATGTTAGGTTAGGTTAGGTTAGGTTAGGATAGGATAGGTTAGGATAGGTCAAATATGCAGACAACAACCCACAATGTTTTATATTATTCAGTGGAGAAAACATTCTCATGGGTCAGGAAACAACCTCAATAACACCTTTTGTCTTCCTCACGTACAGTATGGTATGGTATGGTATGGTATGGTATGATAAGATGGTCAAAATAATACCCTTTTATTATTTTTTTCCTCGGATATTCGGGCAACAAAAAATTCCTGTAGCAACTCTTACACGGACCTGCTAAGATGTTAAGCTCACTATTTTATTTATATATTTTTTAGCCCAGAAGGAGACGACATCTTGCACCAGGTGACAGATGCTGGATGATAACTACAGTACACTCACGACAGTCTGGCGGTGGCTGAGTGAGCGTCTCGTGGTGGGGAGGCGTCTTGGTCCTCTCCTACACCAGACATTTAGAAGGATATTGTGAGGTGACTTAATACAAATAAATGAATCCACAAACAAACAAATAAATAAATATATAAAAAATACGGAATAATATGTCTAAGATAAACGAGATATACTGTGTGTGTGTGTGTGTGTGTGTGTGTGTGTGTGTGTGTGTGTGTGTGTGTGTGTGTGTGTGTGTGTGTGTGTGTGTGTGTGTGTGTGGTCTATAAACAGATGTGTTCTTACTAATCCAATTAATCTTATTTTTAAAAAATACAGTTTAACATAATACTTTATAATCTAACGTAACATCACACACACACACACACACACACACACACACACACACACACACACACACACACACACACACGTACCCAAGGAAGAGAACAGCAGTACAATAGGTGGGAGGGGGGTGTACAGTATGTGGGCCGCCTCCACCATCGCCCCAGGAGCAACACTCAACTCACTACATAGCGTGACGCGACACAGACTCATAACATAAGTACCTATTTTTTAGGTTGGTGAGTAGGGGTAGTGGATAATAAGACTGTGTTTGCTTTCCACTGGGGGGAAATCACGCGTGTTTTCCCCAAAATACATATATATAGGAAATTGCGAATGTTTTCTACAATATACCAACAGAAGAGGAGATCGTATAGCTTTGTTTTAACCACTGAGGGAATTCGCGTATGCTGTCTCGAAAATACTATCGTTAAGGAATATCACTTAAGCAAAATAAGTTGCGGATGTTTCCCAAAAGAAGCGAAATTGTGTAGGCTTCCCTAATGTGTTATAATATGATAAATTGCAAATGCTCAGGGGAAACTATATATGTTGTACCCAATATGCTGTATGTAATGGAAACTGCTAATGTTTAACCTAATATACTATCAAAGCAATGGAAAATCGCGTATGCTAAGGGAAATCGCGTATGTCAAAGCAAATCGTGTATGTCAAGACAAATCGCGTATGTACTGTCAGTAAAGGAAACCAAGAATGCTAATTTTCTTATAGGTTACCAACTTGAGAAATCGCCCCTCGTTTTTCCCAGACACACCAACACTAAGGTAACTCACATGAGCTCTCCACAGACAAACAAATGGCGACTCTGTGTTGTACTGTAATAATTATATCATGAAACAGACTTTTACGTCAATATAAAGCCTTATTATAGCAGGTTCAGCACACAGAACATTAATATAGTTCTCGTTCTAGTAATTCACAGTCAGCCAAGTGGAAACTGCGGCCATGTGTTTTGGTGTATGGAGACATGTGGAAACCCCTCCATTGTAAACACAAAGAGAGGGATCCACATGTCTCCACACACCAGCACAGTTTGTCACCTTTCCCACTTGGCTGACTGTAAATAAACACTGTAGTTTATATAATAACCTTTCAATAACTTAATTACAAAGAGTTGCAGGTCAAGTGGGCCCCAGTTCTAACAGATCCTAATTTAACTTGAACATTAAATTTAGGGCCCATATAAGCAGTAGCCGTCACAACGCTTGTACTCTACATGGCACCAGATACTGTACAAGGCGCCTCAGCTATAACGTCTACTTAAATATCTTCCAACACGTATACATTGTTGTTTTGTGTTTTTTGTTGTTTGTGGTGGGGTTGGGGTGGTGGGTGTTGTCACAACACGTAAATACTGGTTACGTAAACATTGATGACCCAAATTTCGTAATATATATAGAAAATATATAACTGCACAACACAGAACACTTACCACAAACTACACTTATACAACCGTGTTTACAAAAACTATACCAGGACTACAACAGATATTTTGTGTGTAATACTTCACTTCTCTATTACCTCTTCATTTGGAAAGAAAATATCAAGTAAATACAAAATTTAAATAATTTTCCGTATTCAAATTATAAAGAAAAATATGTTCTCGTGGTGAGAACATTATGAAAAAATCGTTCTATAATAAAGAAAACATTATAAAAAAATAATTACAAAACTACCAAATATTACAAAATGTAAAATATTAAAAATATGTATTACATAAATACATAAAATACAAATGTTACAAAAACGCAAAATATTAAAAAATCATATTCTCATACCAGTGTATTGTATTACGCAATATTGTAATAAATCTCGGAAGATTGAAAAACAGCCCGAAAACGTTTAGTGTAGGACTGTGGTCGTCTTCCTCGAATATGAAGACGATACAGTACTATGGCTATTTGATTCAATATTAAAACATTCTTATTCCATCCAAACATTAAAAGTCTTACACACATAAAATAAATACCCCGATGTCTGTCACAAGAACTAAAACAGTTTCAAGTTAAAACAACAACATTATCAATAATAAATCAACAACAAACATTAATTCAGGTAATAAAACATTTGGCTAAAAAAATAGTCTTTCACATCACCTGTAGAACCCACTCACATTTATTTCAAAGATTAACCACTATTTGAAAAAATAGTATTAGTGGTTATTCTTCGGTTAATTATAAAGCTGAAGCGAACAATCTTCAAGTGATCCATTCTCTCAAACTCAGGAAAAAACAATGATTTTCGCAACAATTTTCAGTCTGTTTGTGTGTGTGTGTGTGTGTGTGTGTGTGTGTGTGTGTGTGTGTGTGTGTGTGTGTGTGTGCGTGTGTGTGTGTGTGTGTGTGTGTGTGTGTGTGTGTGTGTGTGTGTGTGTGTGTGTGTGTGTGTGTGTGTGTGTGTGTGTGTGTGTGTGTGTGTGTGTGTGTGTGTGTGTGTGTGTGTGTGTGTGTGTGTGTGTGTGTGTGTGTGTGTGTGTGTGTGTGTGTGTGGCATCTGTCTCAAAAAGCTGTTGACCCTGACACAACCACACAATCCGGCTGTCACGTAGGAGCTGTGTGATGACACTAGGATTAACCCTGTGATGAATAGGTTACCCTGTGTATTGACCAGGACCCTGTGTGATGACACTGAACCCTTGTTGTGGGTTTTGTGTGTTTGTTGTGGTTTTGTTGTGTGGTTTGTTGTGTGGTTTGTTGTGTGTTTTGGTTTTGTGTGTTTTTTGTGTGTTTGTTGGGTGGGTTGTTGTGTGGTTTTGTTGTGTGTTTTGTGTATGACACTAGGATTAACCCTTGTATGATGACACTAGGATTAACCCTTGTATGATGACACTAGTATTAACCCTTGTATGATGACACTAGGATTAACCCTTGTATGATGACACTAGGATTAACCCTTGTATGATGACACTAGGATTAACCCTTGTATGATGACACTAGGATTAACCCTTGTATGATGACACTAGTATTAACCCCTGTATGATGACACTAGGATTAACCCTTGTATGATGACACTAGGATTAACCCTTGTATGTTATAGGTTAACCCTTGTATGATGACACTAGTATTAACTTTGTTGTGGTTTTGTTGTGTGGTTCCTTGATGACACTAGTATTAACCCTGTATGTGTGTTTTGTTTGTGGTTTTGTTGTGTGGTTTTGTTTGTGTTTACCCCTGTATGATGACATAGGATTAACCCTTGTGTATGATGACACTAGGATTAACCCTTGTATGTATGACACTAGGATTAACCCTTGTATGATGACACTAGTATTAACCCCTGTATGATGACACTAGGATTAACCCTTTGTATGATGACATAGGATTAACCCTTGTATGATGACACTAGTATTAACCTGTATGATGATTTTTGTTGTGTTTTGTTGTGTGGTTTTGTGTGACACTAGGATTAACCCTTGTATGATGACACTAGGATTAACCCTTGTATGATGACACTAGTATTAACCTGTATGATGACACTAGGATTAACCCTTGTGTATGATGACACTAGGATTAACTTGTGTAATTGACACTAGTATTAACCCTGTATTTGACACTGGATTAACCCTTGTATGATGACACTAGGATTAACCACTTGTTGATGGCATGTTTGTGTGTGTTAATTGTATGATGACACTATTAACCCTGTATGATGACACTAGGATTAACCCTTGTGTGATTGACACTAGGATTAACCCTTGTATGATGACACTAGGATTAACCCTTGTATGATGACACTAGTTTTTGGTGGTTGTGTGTGGTTTTGTTGTTGTTTGTTGTGTGGATTAACCCTTGTATGATGACACTAGGATTAACCCTTGTATGATGACACTAGTATTAACCCCTGTATGATGACACTAGGATTAACCTTGTGTATGGGTTTGTTGTGTGTTTTGTTGTGTTTTGTTGTGTGGTGTGTGTGTACCCCTGTATGATGACACTAGGTTAACCACTTGAGTATGATGACACTAGGATTAACCACTTAGTATGATGACATGTTTGTGTGACACTAGGATTAACCACCTTGAGTATGATGACACTAGGATTAACCCTTGTGTATGATGACACTAGGATTAACCCTTAAGTATGATAACACTAGGATTAACCCCTGTATGATGACACTAGGATTAACCACCTTGAGTATGATGACACTAGGATTAACCCCTGTAAGATGACACTAGGATTAACCCCTGTATGATGACACTAGGATTAACCACCTTGAGTATGATGACACTAGGATTAACCCTTGTGTATGATGACACTAGGATTAACCCTTAAGTATGATAACACTAGGATTAACCCCTGTATGATGACACTAGGATTAACCACCTTGAGTATGATGACACTAGGATTAACCCCTGTAAGATGACACTAGGATTAACCCCTGTATGATGACACTAGGATTAACCACCTTGAGTATGATGACACTAGGATTAACCCTTGTGTATGATGACACTAGGATTAACCCTTAAGTATGATAACACTAGGATTAACCCCTGTATGATGACACTAGGATTAACCCCTTGAGTATAATGACTGTAAGGTCCTCGTACTCAAGAGATTAAGGTCATATTACTCAAGGGATTTAGGTCATCGTACTCAAGGATTAAGTTTATAGTACTCAAGATGTTAATGCTACGGTACTCAAGGGCTTAAGTTTATATGACTCAAAGGGTTAAGGTCCTCATACTCAAAGGGTTAAGGTCCTCATACTCAAAGGGTTAAGGTCCTCATACCCAAGGGATTAAGGTCCTCATACTCAAAGGGTTAAAGTCCTCGTCAAGGGGTTAAGTTTCTGGCAGGTGTTAACATATAACTCTCCTGGATATGACAGGTCGAGGGAAAAAAACTCTTCCCTCGAGAGTGTGTGTGTGTGTGTGTGTGTGTGTAAATAATAATAAATAATAATTAACGGTTTATTGAAAGAGCATGGCAGCCGGAAGGCTGAAAATATACAATTACATAATTGGGGAATGGGTCTCTTGATTTACAAATGATGTACAAGTAACATAAGTGATACAAATATGACATATAATAATTAGGTGTTGCTAATTTTTACAATGGTTGGGACTGGGCTGTTCTTGTAGCAATCAGTTCGTAAGAGATTGTGGTGTTTCTCGACCAATCATGACTGGAGAATGGAGACTTGATGACGGCCAGGATTATAGTATAGAGGCGCGGTACATGGGCAAGAAGAGCAAGGAGGTACATGGGCAAGAAGAGCAAGGAGGTACATGGGCAAGAAGAGCAAGGAGGTACATGGGCAAGAAGAGCAAGGAGGTACATGGGCAAGAAGAGCAAGGAGGTACATGGGCAAGAAGAGCAAGGAGGTACACGGGCAAGAAGAGCAAGGAGGTACATGGGCAAGAAGAGCAAGGAGGTACATGGGCAAGAAGAGCAAGGAGGTACATGGGCAAGAAGAGCAAGGAGGTACATGGGCAAGAAGAGCAAGGAGGTACATGGGCAAGAAGAGCAAGGAGGTACATGGGCAAGAAGAGCAAGGAGGTACATGGGCAAGAAAGAGCAAGGAGGTACACGGGCAAGAAGAGCAAGGAGGTACATGGGCAAGAAGAGCAAGGAGGTACATGGGCAAGAAGAGCAAGGAGGTACATGGGCAAGAAGAGCAAGGAGGTACATGGGCAAGAAGAGCAAGGAGGTACATGGGCAAGAAGAGCAAGGAGGTACATGGGCAAGAAGAGCAAGGAGGAGAGTTTTCATTGCTCTCACCAGCGACACAAGAGGATCAGTGCCTGAGTTTCCTCTTTTTCTTGATCGTAACGTAGAAGAAAAATAAGAAGAAGTTGGGGTAGAAGATACAAATAAGAAAGCCAGGAAAGGTAAAGAAAGATGATTGGGAAGCAAAACGAGAAGAGTAAAACCTAGAAAAGTTGTACAAACATAAACAAAAAAGTATCGTTACCACAGGGGGTCAATGAATGTCAAAATGAACACTGCGACTCCCGTTGTCTTGGTAGGGTTGTCAAAATCCTTCGCCCACTGTGTCATATTGTCTCACACAAATCAGTAAAGATACCTTTTTGGACTGTGTGTTACAACCGGTCTGACCTCACACACAACAAAACAACACCTATAAGGCCCGTCATTCTCACCGGAAGTCTCCTCTTGACACCTGAACCAAACAAAACCAAGTCGACCATCTGCCACAGGTCACATTGGCCTGACCTGCAGACTTAACTATACTGCAGCTCGTACAACAGTATCACTGACACCATGGTTGAAATCATAATACTTTACCTACAACCCCATAGAACCTTGTACGTTCCTTGTATTCAATCACAAGTTACTCGAACCTGTAGTCACAAGCAAGTAATTAACATATTCATAAAGTAATAATATCTGGCAGCTAACAGAATCATTGAACGTGGTAAGATATTGCACCATTATACCTCAAGTCTTCATACTGTGAGCCGTGGTGCGACACTGTAGCGTCCACAATATAAGGTTGTCAGTCATTAACAATATTATATCATTAGGTTTAACAAACTCAGAACCTACAGTACAGTACAGTCCTCGCACGACCATCACACGAAGGATGAGCGTCCGTCAGGGCCTCTTTCACCCCCTGCTACAGCGTCAAGTAGCGTCACACCCATATAAACAAGTGTGTCACGGCCACCAAACACTGGGTCACGTTTCTACCGACCTTACTGACGCCTCTCATCACCACGCACCACTAACACTCGTAAGTGATACAATGTCAACACCAGGATGGGCACGTCTTGTGAAAGTTTTATACTCAGTCGTCATCCTCTGGTAGTATATCCTTACAACCTTTCTAAAACTACAACAAGATTTCCACAACAATTAGTTTCAGGTTGTAAGAAAAAAATTATTGACCTCACTCATAAAGAAACTCTTAACATCAAGACGGGACAGACACTCACCCAATCTTCCCTCGGTGTCTATCGCTGAGGGGTGGGGAGGCAGCCAATGTGTCATGTCTGTTGACCACCACACCTCAAAAAACAGCATCCAATTTCATTAACAAACAAACACATTAATAGCAAATCAGAGACAGCAACTATGTCAGAAAGCACTTCACTGATCCATACGACGGCTGGACGCCTCACAATACAACACTATTACAGGTGAAAGTTGTAATATTAGAAGTTATTCACGAACGTGGTCTGAAAACGTGTTCTCCCCCACCATCCCTTACCCTACATCTTTAAGGAGACATTAAAGAAAACGTTGAGTACGATGCCAACCTCTTGAGTACAATAACCCAGTGAGTAAGACATCTTAACGCCGTTAGTGTGATGTCTTAAGCTTTTAAATGCGATGACCCGATGACCTTGAGTACGATGACATTATTATCGAGGGATTAAACCATCTTACTGAAGGGGGTTAAATCCTAACAATCAAGGACTTAACCAACTGTAATCACTGGGTAAATTCATCGTACTCAAAAGGTTGTCATCGTACTCAAGGGGTTAAATAATATGTGTCATCATGTAGGAGTGAGTGTTATCTTCCTCTCTCCATCCACCCTCACACCCACACCCACACCCACACATACACCCACCCACACCCAAGCGCTCCCCTACACCAATATATACAACATGACTATTTAATAAACATGGTTGTATACATTGTAGACATAACTAAGAGTATACATTATATATCGGTATGTATAAACAATTACATATAACACTTATCGGTATAACACAAATACATACATGTATAATACACACAGAACACGACATATACAGTATATATAAACACACACATACACACCATACACACACAGCACGCCATATACATACACAGCACGCCATACAAATACACACACACACACACACACACACACTATAATTATCTGGTTGGTGGTCGTATTTATATCAATTGTCGTATCTTAAGTGGCTATAATTATTTAAATACGTGTTAAAATTACATCAAATTATAGACTCTGGTGACAATGACCTGGTACCTGTGTGGGTAGAATGGTGTGTCTGGCGTTAGTTTACAAGGCAGGGCGGAGGGGAATGTCAGGCGCCGTTGCTCGCTTGTGCTGGCGCATATAAAGGAAGGTGGTAACGTGCTCGCTTTCTACCTCATTTGTTTATAACGAAAAACAAAAAAAAAATGGCATAAAACGGAATAATGAAAACAAAATCACGAATAAAACTGAAAGAAAAATAAGAAATAGCAAAAGATCAAAAAAAAAATGCGCATTGATGATCCATGAACGGGACTGAGCACCCCCCCCACCTCCTCCCCACACCTGAGTCCCGGCAGGAGAAAGTGTACAGGTGTTGGAGTACCGCTCAGTTAACTTTCCTTTGTGCATATGATTACTGAGGGCGACGGCACTGTGTACACCTGTCTACCTCACTGTGTATACCTGTCTACCTCACTGTGTACACCTGTCTGTACACCTGTCTACCTGTACACCGTGTACACCTGTCTACACCTGTCTACCTGTGTACACCTGTCTACCTGACTGTGTACACCTGTCTACCTGACTGTGTACACCTGTATACCTCACCGTGTACACCTGTCTACCTCACCGTGTACACCTGTCTACCTCACTGTGTACACCTGTCTACCTCACCGTGTACACCTGTCTACCTCACTGTGTACACCGGTCTACCTCACCGTGTACACCTGTCTACCTCACCGTGTACACCTGTCTACCTCACCGTGTACACCTGTCTACCTCACTGTGTACACCTGTCTACCTCACCGTGTACACCTGTCTACCTCACCGTGTACACCTGTCTACCTCACTGTGTACACCTGTCTACCTTAATATACTGAAGGGGTTAAGAGCAGAGATTCACAGGTGGTACAATATAATTTACCCCATAAGTCAAGTGCATTTCTGTACACGGGAGTCACCTCAAGCGTAAGATTTTCACAGTTAGGTTAGGTTAGGTTAGGTTAGGTTAGGTTACCTCTGGCTTGGTCGGGGCCTATGTGACCATTCACCGTCTGTCCTTACCTCGGGCGTATAGTCGACTGGGTATTTAACTAAAGCTGCTCCCAGGGTACACCTATTAACACTGTGACGTCATGGCGGGTGTAAATAATGCCTGGATCCGGGTTCTGAAAGCTTCGTTCATTTGTTTTTCTCATAACTGGGAACAGGAGAAATAATATGTGAGTAAAATAGAAGTTCTCGCTCTTTTCTTTCTTCTCATAACTGGGTGTAAGAGAAACATAACCTAAGCATTTTAATAATTCGTGTGTGTGTGTGTGTGTGTGTGTGTGTGTGTGTGTGTGTGCTGCTGGCCATAAGTCACTAGCTCACCTCTCACCGTCACCTGATGCCGCACCTCATATTTTCCGCTGACAAACACCTGTACACACCCCCCCCTCTCGTCACACCTGTACACCCCCATCCGTCACACCTGTACACCCCCATCCCGTCACACCTGTACACCCACCTCTCGTCACACCTGTACACCCCCATCCGTCACACCTGTACACCCCCATCCCGTCACACCTGTACACCCACCTCTTGTCACACCTGTACACCCCCATCCCGTCACACCCACCCACAGGTCACACTACAGTACTATACCCGCTACAGATTCTTAAGTTTGGTAGATGATTTTTTCCCAATGTTGATAAAAAAAATGTAGTTACGGCAGAATCTAAGTGAAATTTCCACTGTTCACGGATTCTTTACGTGTTGTAGCTGCCGTAAGATGGAACAAGCTGTACACTCACACCTCCAGTAGTTAGGTTACAGGTTGTGATGAGCGACAGATAAACCTGATAAGAGTGTGGGATAGTTTGGCGGGTTGTAATTAGTGTTACAGCAGCGGTGTGGTGGTGGCCCGGAGCGGAGATTAGTGGTGCTGAGCGACCGCCAACCCCCAAAACATTTCACTTTCAACGTTTACCCACAAATATCTTGTCTCACACAAACAAACAAACAAACAAACAAACAAACAAACACACACACACACACACACACACACACACACAAGAAAGTAGTTCTTCATGACACTGAACACGTCCCACGTGGGCACAGGTTTTGCGGGCGATGGATGACAAATCTCTAGCCCAAATGACCTTCCCTTTCACTCACTTTCTCCGTCATTCTCCCACGTCACCAATATAAAACACCGGATTCCTCGCTACCCCTCGTGCAGCCCCACCAGAGATGACAGATGTGTGGATGATAACCTCTTCCCCTGTAGCTGCGACCCTCACCTGTGTCGCCCCCTCCAGGTGTGACCCTGGCTGGCGTCATACTCTACTCCAAATAACTTCTCTCACGCTTCAGACATTTCGTTGTCAAGTTGGAACAGCTGATTACCACCAGAAATACTCGCACAGTGTTTTGCCTTAGCCAGAGAAAACTACTGTCACCTTCCTACTGCTAGGCGGTGTGAGTGTGTATTGGCCTCGTAACACCACCGAATACCGCCCACCCCTGACAGCCACCCACAACCATTACAAATTCAATATAACATAACAATTCATCAATAATTAATTTTCCTAAGTCAAACACTGTAAAAGCACTGCTTAAGTACCATTAGTTATAGTACATACACACACACACACACACACACACACACATATATATATATATATATATATATATATATATATATATATATATATATATATATATATATATATATATGTAAATCACTGTAGGTGCGCGTGATCTAGGTATATGCTGATAACCAAGGAAAGAAGAAAGAAAACACGAAGTTCCCAAGCGCTTTCGTGTAACTCACATCTTCAGTCTGTACTCACCCTGAAGATGTTACACGAATTACAGCTATATATATATATATATATATATATATATATATATATATATATATATATATATATATATATATATATATATATATATATATATATATATATATATATATATATATATATATTACTGTACATTGATAAATCTTTCGCGTGTGTTGTAATTTCGAATTCCCAGTGAACCTGTTACAGCTGGAGAGAAATCACAGTAGGTAAAAAATAATACACCTCTAATTGGTGCTCATCTGTCAGGTGCGAGCGGCAGCGACTGTCATTTGTTTATAGTTATCTCAGCAAATTTATGGCTCGGCCGGAATTTCTCTTCTACTCTTCTCTCATTTCTTTACATGAAAAGCGTTTGAAAATAATTTCTTCTAGTTTCAAAAGTGTAAAGTTACGTCACGTGGAGTACTGTAAATCTGCCTGGGTCCGAGAAACACCAAAGATTGCCTTTTATGACCCGACCTGACCCACACTGGCACACGATCAGGCGTTGTATACATTCAAGAGCCGGAGCAGTACATGACCAGTACTTACTAACAGTGCGTAACAGAGTACTGAGAGGCCGGCTAGTGTGCTGACAAGTGGCTAGGTAGGAGGATAGAGCAGTGACTATGGACGTACTGACAGGGACTCCTCTCAACCTATAATCTATCACACTGCGTCGAGAAAGAGAGAGAGAGAGAGAGAGATACGAAAAAACGAAAAACAAAAAGATACTAAAGAATTAGAAAATAAAACAAAAACATGAGGTGAGGTAAAAAAAGAGAATAAGAAAATAAAACAAAAACTATAAACGAAAGAGATACAAAAGGAGAGAAAAACCAAAAGTGAAATAAAAACAAGAGAAACGAACTACGGAGAAATTAATCAAATGGCACAGTATAAAATTGTCTGTACAAAAAACACAAAACAAACAAAAAAAAAGCCTCTAAGAAAAACACGACGGAAAACAAGAAACATTATAAAGAAACAAAAAAATTAACCAATATCAAATGAAAATCGAAACAAAAGACGATCGCATGATGTACAGGGCGGCGTCATACTGTTTATAATACTTGTAAAGTCGATCAACCTAGAGAAATTCCGTGTGTGTGTGTGTGTAAGCCTCAACAAGTCTTAGCCTAGACCTCAACAAGTCTTAGCTTAGACTACTAACAATTACAGAGGAGGGAATGAGAACGATTTCAACTTGTTTTAGACAATTGCACTTTACCTATACAGCCTCTTCCTTCTCTAACACGGGCCAGACTCGTGCAATTTTTACACCATTGCCAATACACATAAAAAGTAACAGTACCAAGTTGGTCCTGAGGTGTTCATCTACCTCGTGTGGTCTATTATACATTATTGAGCAACTGCGTGGAGTTTCTATTGTCATTAACATATAGAAAGTAACAGTTGCGGGAAGAGCCTTTATGTAACAGTTGTTGACTTACGGCTTCATACTGCGTCAGTGTTGTGTGTGTGTTGAATACTCGTAAGAAACTGCCTCATGGTTCACTGGTATATAGAAAGTAACAGTTGCCGGCAGTGTATTTGTGCAACATTTTCCCACAAATGAGGAAGCCGCCTCGACCGCACTTCCCCACCCCGGTCCGGCGGCTGGCACAGTGGGTTCTCCTGACACCTGCTGCTCTGGCACGTACCTGCTGTTAGAGCGCATCCTTACCTCCCTCCCCAGGGGGTAATAATAACTTATAACCCTATTGAGGCGCCACTACGCGAAAAAAAGGCTTCTAAAACAATGTGTATTACTCCGAAACTTCTCCCTAGAAAGTCTGTCGAAGTCAGAGGCAGTGTTCGCTAAAAACTTGTCTACACGGTATGACTCAAGTCAGCCGTAACCCGAGAGTTGAATTTGTTTCTTGGAAAGCTTCCAAAAAACTTGAGGGGCAGGGTCTAAATTCTCAATATTTCGTATATTAAATATCTTCCCCAAACTGGAGGAACGAGAACGCCTCAAGTATGGCAGTCTCAGTGCAATTTCATTGCCATTTTCGGTGGCGTTTTTATGCCGCATTTTATAAAGAAAGCCAAAAGGAAATACTTAGGAATCCTAGACCAAGTTGTCTAGAAGGCCTAAACTTTCTAGAAGAGAAGCAGCCCCAAGGCTTAACGAACACCTTAGCTTCCAGCATACTTAATACACCCGTGACCCAGTGTCACGGAATAGTCCGAGAAGAGTGGACAGCTGGCCAACTGCACTGGCTAACCATTACCCCGGAATACGATCCGCAAATCGATTAACATCCAGGTTCCCAATTACTGCTAGGTAGACAAGAGGCAAATGGCGTAAAGAAACTTGCCCATAGTTTCACCGAACTCGGGTCTGCTCGCTTGCGAGACGAGGATGCTGACCATTACACCACAGGTCGCCACACACACACACACATATATATATATATATATATATATATATATACATATATATATATATATATATATATATATATATATATATATATATATATATATATTATGCAATGATAACCACAATAAATAAGCATCGTTTGACCAGCACTTGAAGTATTATGAGGCATCTTCACATTACATAACATTCGAAAATATTAACGGCAAGATTATGGAAAAACTCATATGGCGCCAATTTACAACTAAAATGGTGTAATTCAAGTCTCTCTCTTTCACTGATTTATTCAGTCTCCCGACAGATGGTTTACGTCCACTGGTAGGTGTAAAACCCGTTTGTTTTTGTTTGGTGATAGAAGCAATCTTGTTTACCAACAGTAAACTAGTGTAAGAGTATGTGGAGATGGCTGGGAGTGGAGAAGAGAGTGCTATCACCAACTCGGGTTTCTGGTGTCTCAGAGTTTGGGACAAAACCAGTCCTTGTCACAAGATCCCGGGATTTCCTGGATTTTTTCTTCTGGAATCTGGAAATATGAACGAAAAAGAACAATACAGCATCGGGTTGCAATTTAACAGCATTTCTTAGGATAATATGAACAAGAATTAATACATCCTATAAAATTGTACTTATTTTACTGAGTAATGCGTTCATATGCTATACAGTAGTACAGCACATAATATATGATAGTTAGACCTTTGACAAAATTAAAGTAGACATTTCCTACTTCTCAGGCCTCCAGACCCGCGCTGAGATGCTAGACTGCTTGTGCAACATAGCATACACCAGTAATCAAGGACACACCCCCGCCAGGGACGCTCTCTTCGCAACAGTCTTGTTAGACGTAATTTGTTAGTAATTGAGCAGCGTAAGTATTTCACCGATTTATTTATTTGTTTATTTGTTCACTTTTGCAGTATTGTGCTAATTTAAGTTGCTTAGAGAAGAATTATAAAATGCGGGAAATCCCGGGATTTTCAAAATTTGTCCCGGGATTTAAGTTAACTATTTATTGGGTGGAATCCAGGGATCCCAGGAAAGAAACTTTCCCACCACCTTTACACAATTAACAGTTACTCTCTTGTTTGATAAAAGTATCACTTACTGAATGATACAGGTCACTCGTTACGTAGTTATCCTGCGATCCACGAGGCTGTGTGGAGGAACCCGGGAGTCGTTGTTGACGTGTACTGGTGGACGTATTGTGGTTTGTTTACATCCGGGGCCGGGAACTTGACTGGTTTGAGCAGCAACATCAACAAGAAACTCGGCACTACTGAAGCTGCTCATTAGACCAAACTGGTTCTACATCACTCAGCTCTCCCAGCAAGCGTAAAATTTAACCCCAAGTTTCACATCAAGGTTAAGAATAAATAAAAATAAAGGAACAGAATAAAGAAACATAGTAGCAAGAGAAAATGAAAGAGAAGAAAGAAAAAGGAGGAGGAGAAGAAGAAGAAAGAGGAGGAGGAGTAGAAGAAGAAGAAAGAGGAGGAAAATGAGAAGGAGAAAGGGAGAAGGCGAAAGGGAGAAGGAGAAGAAGGAAGAGGAGAAGGAGGAGAATAAACCGAATAGGTAGAACGAAAAAAATGCTAATAATTAAAATACTGTTATGTCAGGACGGAGGTCAAGCGCTGGTCTTGGAAACATTATTCACGAAATGTTTCTAGAACTGTCTTAAAAAAAAACCGCGTAATTGTCCTGATGGTCATTTTCTAGCAATCTGTCGGAGAAAGTGAAAATGGTGTAGTGACGACCTGCTGCCTGGGGGAGGAGGAGGGGTGGGGGAGGAGGAGGGTGGGGGAGGAGGGGTGGGGGAGGAGGGGTGGGGGGAGGAGGGGGTGGGGATGAGAACGATACAGGTACTACTCAAGACAACAACCCCCCCACGGGTACACACACACACACACACACACAACTTTCTCACGGCTACAAACACCGTCTCTCACAGCTGCAATACGTAATGGCGTTTCTTACTTTCACTTAATGATGGAAGAGTCGTATTGTTCATGATAGTCTTCCTTCAGAATCAGAACCAACCACAACCAGATGTACGACCTTTCCCTCCTTCCCTTCCTTCACTCTGTTTCCCTCCTTCCTTCCCTCCCTTCCTTCCTTCCTTCCCTCCCACACCTACAACAAAATAACAACACAAATAACTTTATCAACAACACCACCACCAGCCATCACAACACTTCCAACAACCATAACAATAACCCAAACGACTAATGTACCGATAAACGAACAATCACAACATTTACAATCACCAAAAAAAAAGAAACTATTACAACTACTTCTTAAACTATAACAACCATTAGAGAATCACAAGACCTGCCTCCAATAACTACAATCAATACAACACGCACTACAACTCACTCATCGACAGTAGTAGTAGTAGTAGTAGTAAAACAACCACAATAACAACCATATAAAAACGAATCAACCAAATTAACAACATTCAAGCAACAATAAATAAACCACATTAGCAAATAAGTCCACCACGACAACCAACCAAAATAAAGAACAACCAAAATAAACCACCACATTAACCCATTAGCCACATGAACCAACCAGCCAACTAACCAAATACGTCATCCAACTTAGCCAACAACCAATCTATTACATCAACCAGGTAACCACACCATACCAACCAACCACACCATACCAACCAACCAACCACACCAACCAACCAACCACACCATACCAACCAACCACACCAACCAACCAACCACACCATACCAACCACACCATTAGAAGTGAAACCTCCATTTAATAAACTATATAGAGATGGTATCCGTTATATCGAGGGTCCATTAGATGCAAATCCTCCCATATAACGGATTATATATAAAGAGTAGTCCGCTATATGGAGGTTTCACTATATAACACTATATATACTGGCTTTGTTGACACTGTTATATACGAATATGTTAGTGTCTCGCTATACAAATTTCTTACAGATCACAAGCTATCATCATCAGAACAACCACTATTATCTATAACACTACCACCACCACCACAATCCCCCCACTACCACTACCACCACCACCACAACGGCCAACAACAACACACTAAGTGGCACCACCCTTAGAAAACTACCACCACCATAACACTCACTCTCTACCACCACCACCACAATCCCCCACTAACATTACCACCACCATTCTCCTCTTCCATCATCACCGCCGCCGCTACCACCATTCTTCTCTACCATCACCACCTCCACCACCACTCTCCTTTACCAACACCACCACCACACTCCTTCTCTACCACCACCACTACCATCCTCCTCTACCACCACTACCATCCTCCTCTACCACCACCACCACCACTCTCCTCTACCACCACCATCATCCTCTACCACCATCACCACCACCATCCTCCTCTACCACCATCCTCCTCCTCTACCACCACCAGCCTCTAGGTGTGATTAACAGCCTCTAAGTGTGATTAACATGCCTGTAGGTGTGGTAGACAGCCTCTAAGTGTGATTAACATGCCTCTAGGTGTGGTTGACAGCCTCTAGGTGTGATTGACATCCCTCTAAGTGTGATTAACGTCGTGTGGTTGACAGCCTCTAAGTGTGATTAACATCCCTGTAGGTGTGGTTGACAGCCTCTAGGTGTGGTTGACAGCCTCTAGGTGTGGTTGACAGCCTCTAGGTGTGGTTGACAGCCTCTAAGTGTGATTAACATCGTGTGGTTGACAGCCTCTACAGTAGATGGGAGATGGACCAGACAGACCACAACAGCGAGTAGTAACAGAGCCCCACACACCCACTAAAGTCTCACCAACAAACAATTTTATCAATCACAAATAAAACATAACCACACACATCAGATAATGTGCTCGAGGTAACCCACAGCTCAGGGCATCGGGTCTTGAATCCTCATATATGTATAACACATTTGGTAAAGCGAACCTGTAAGACTATAAAAAAAAACCTCGCCAACACATTTCCCGGTAGCGTTTCCTTAGACCAGGCCTGTACCGCCATGTATGTTACCAGGCCTTGTTCCACCATGTATGTTACCAGGCCTTGTACCACCATGTATGTTACCAGGCCCTGTACCACCATGTATGTTACCAGGCCCTGTACCACCATGTATGTTACCAGGCCTTGTTCCACCATGTATGTTACCAGGCCTTGTATGTAACAATATATGTAGAGTGATTTTATTCTGCTGGACAATTAAACCGCCACTCGCTGTACTGTACACTACATTACGGGTGTTACGTGTCGCTGGAGGGGGCGTGAAGCTGGGCTGGGTGTGGCGACAGAGAGTAAAAGTATTTCCTGTCTGTGGTCGGGAAGAGTCAGGAGACAGCCATAATGGTTGAGGACGTCGTGCTGGGGAAGACCACAAGAAGAGGCACTTGTGTTCCTCTTATTGTGGATCTTTGCACGCCGGAAAAACTGGATGATCTATTTGTTGTGTTTACAAGTATCTCTGGACAAAATTTGTGGTATAAACCATCATGGTCGTGTTGGTGTTATGTATTGTCCCTCAACTATGATTTATGACGGTTCAGAGTCAACGTTAATACACATCTAATGAACCACAGGATGTCAGTCTCTCTTCTCCTCGATTTACTTTTCTAAAATTTCTTCGTCAACTCTCAACGTCGAGCGTTCAGTGGCGGAATTAAAGCAGGAGAATAAAAGATATATAAGTACAGTCTATGGAACAATGACAAAAAATTTAAATAATCTTGCTTTGTATTTAAGTAAGATACTGCAAGAGTTCCATAGCGGCCCACAGTGCGGTAATGATCAAAAGAGATCAAGTCGTCAGGGTTCTGGAAGACGGAGAGAACGATGCAGTGTTCCAGTACTATACTACCATTGTAGCTTTAGTGATACTGTTAACCCAAACACAAATGAGAGTGACTCTACTAACCCCCAAGTCTCACAACCTTCAAATACAACGATAAGAAACCGCTGCTTTAACTTCATAAGTTCCCGCACGTCCCTATCTGAACTACTGTATTCAGGCATGGAAACCTTACCTCTAGAAAGACATAACATCCCCAAGAAGAGGTGCAACAGACAGCGACTATGAATTAATCTAGAGCAAAATCGTCTGATGGCCTTAGGACTAACAACTCTTCAGACAAGGCAGAGTATAGGGTACAGCAGCACCACACAGTGTAGGGTACAGCAGCACCACACAGTGTAGGGTACAGCAGCACCACACAGTGTAGGGTACAGCAGCACCACACAGTGTAGGGTACAGGTTACACGAGCCTATACGGTTTACAGTCGACCATCACTCGTCATCCCAAAAGATCTTTACACTCACGGTGGTCGGACGCGCCGCGCTGTGGTGGTGTATGGGGCAGAACACAGACGCCTCACCTGTGGGGGAAAAAAGTACTATTAGAGCAGGAAGTATCCAGTATATATAATTATGGTAAAAATTTATGACGGCGAAAAATAATTTCTTTGCCAATATCACTTTTCTTGGAGTTTTAACTAAACGTTCAATTAAATGGACCCAACAGAAGAGACGGATTTGTTGAGTGCATCAGTAAAATGTATAACTTGAGTGTCTCCCTTGAGTACATGTCTTGAGTACTCTCCTTGATTATCTCCCTTGAATGCATTCCTCAGGTACGTTTAGAGACCCTCGCTTTGTGTTGTGCATCCTCTTCGCTGACCCATTAAATACGGGTTAGGCTGCCGGTCGCGGCGGCAGTACTCTTACGGGTTACTTCCTCAGAGGAGCAGATTAGCCATATACGGGAAGGAAAACCGGATTTATACGACACTCGTAGGTCAAGGGGAGGGGGGTGCAAAGAAGGGTGCGAGTCTTTTACCCACA
This sequence comes from Homarus americanus, assembly GCF_018991925.1. NCBI lineage: Eukaryota > Metazoa > Arthropoda > Malacostraca > Decapoda > Nephropidae > Homarus > Homarus americanus. The sequence goes on along the minus strand of NW_024712526.1, from coordinate 5,283,797 downwards.
GGGAGGGACACCACCTTCACCCGCTACAACCAGGAAGTCAGTCACCTGGGGCCTGGCGTCACGTACCACACCACAGGTAAGCTAACATTTCTCCTCTACGTCAACACACTCGTGGCCACGTATGAGTTTAAGAGTTCTCCATGTGGTAATGTTAACACTAGCGGGTGAGGCAGACTGTGTGTAGCTCCCAGTGTTCCACCTTCTGTTGTTTGTGACTCAGAGAAGTTATAACGACGAGCGGGTGAGGCGTTGGCTACTGTACTCGTAGAAGTGTACGACCTCACACCAAACATCAGTCAGACACTGCCATTCCTGCCGTCCATGTGGGAGATGTAAACCAGTTGCCGCCACTGCGTACAATTGCTGCTCACAGGTCAACAATATGTGGTTCACAACAAAGATATTTTACATAAGTATTAACATCAGCTGTAAATGACTGTGTTATCTTACTCATCAAGGGTACACTTTGTATCTGACTTCGTTTATATTATGTTCGATCGCCCAGTACATACACGGGAAAATTCTTCAGATATAATGAGGCTATTGAATATGATGATGACAATAATGTAACGATGGTGACAAACGACAGTAACAATAATGACGACGATCCGGTTATAATAATACTGTTAATAATATCTAAGACGGTGAAGGTGTGGTGAAAGATGGTGATAGTGGAGGAGGCGGAGGCGGCGGTCAGGAAGGAGAATCCCGTTATGAGTGAAAGTCTACAAAGAAAGGCCAAGAGACGTGACCAGGACCTAGCGCCGCCCAGCAAGGTCGTTCACACACCGCTGACACCACCAGTTAAAGGAGAGGTCATACGGACTTTCTTAAGGTCAAAGGAGCATTGGTGAGGTCACAAGGGTTTGGTAGTCACAGGGAAAGGGTTGGGATGGGAGAGAAGGGGAAGGGAGAGGGTTGGATATGAGGGAGGAGGGGAGAGGACGGATCACCAGCATAAGAACATAAGAAAATAAGGAGTCTGCAATAGGCTGGTTGGCCTGTGAATGGCAGCTCCTGTCGGGAGTTACAACCACCCTCTATCGCCCATGAATCTATCCAGCCTCCTTTTAAAACTTTCCAGCGTCCCAGCACTTACTACAAGGTTGCTAAGCTTATTCCACTCGTCCACCACCCTATTTGTGAACCAGTTTCTTCCTATCTCCCTCCTAAACCTAAACTTATCCCACTTAAATCCGTTGCTCCGAGTCCTATCCTGCTCGGGTATTATAAGAACTTTATCTATATCCCCTTTATTGATTCCTTTCACCCACTTAAATACTTCTATCATATCTCCCCGCAATCTTCGTCTTTCTAGAGAATGCAAGTTTAGTTTCTTTAACCTATCTTGATAAGAAGGTTTGTAAGTCCCGGAATCATTGTTGTCATTCTTCGCTGCACCGACTCCAGTGAATTGATATCCATTCTATAATAAGGGCACCAGAACTGAACAGCATAGTCGAGGTGCGGCCTGACTAGCGCAAGATATAGTTGCAATAAGAACCTCTGCAGAAGTGGAAGTGAGGGAGAGGAGGAAGGGGGAGAGGGGTCCCGGTGGCAGGGTAAGGGACAAGAGAAAGTCCCCGGCTGGACGATCACATGACCCCCCCCCCCACCCACCACATCACACTCCTGTTGCTCTCTCTCTCTGTCTCTCTCTCTCTCTCTTTCCTTCTGTGACTTGGTTGATTCTCACTGCTCACGCTTATTAATACAACCTAGAGACAGAAACGAATCATACCCACCACCAACACAACCCAACATCACCCACCAACCACCATCACCAAACACAGCTACCACCAACTATTACCACCACTAACCATCACCCATACCCCTGCAAGAGTTCAACAACCACTTCTTTAACACGTACCATCGCTACTTGACAACACACTACAGCCACAGGTTCATCAGTCCCGAGTCAACGTGTTACAGTACAGTCTTCCTTAACAACACTGTGACACAATACTACAGAGGAGTTTACATCACCTGAAGATTTGACACCCCAGTCTATTTCACCTGATGATTTAACGTCCTAACGCTAACTTAACTTAACCAACCCAATCTAAGCTAAACTATCCTAAACCTACCATTAACCTAAACTAATCTAACCAAATCTAACAATCTAACCTAAACAAACATAACATAACCAAAGAAAACCTACCCTAAGATAGCCTAACCCAACCTACCCTAAGATAGCCTAACCCAATCTAACCTAACATAACCTAATCCAACGTAACGTAACCAAGGCCAATCTAACTTAACCTAACCTAACCCCAGGTAGCGTTAGGGTGTCTAATTTTCAGGTGATCCAACAGTGGTTTAAATGGGGTCTTAAACGTTCTCAACAAAGACGTTTACTTATGCTACAGGAGGGAGCGTCAGGAGGTTTGTCAGGCAGGAGGGAGCGTCAGGAGGTTTGTCAGGACCGAGGCAACAACATGACCACACCCTTTAGAGACAAGGCTGGGGGGCAGCATAATTTCTGTCCTCTACCCACTGGGTTTGACTGTACAGTATCTCAAAGTATCTGTCCACACTGTGTGAAACATTATGAGACCAAGGATGACAGATATTGGGACATGCATTTACTTTGGTATATAGTTTAACATAAGTAATGCAATGTGTAATTATTCCGGCGTAATTAATATAATGTTCCGTTACCAAATGTAGTAGGATCAGTGTACCACAGAGCCACACGTACCAACCCTCCCGGGACATCACGAGTTGCATGTAGCATTTCGGAAGCCATCGGACCCCTCCTGGCAGATACTTTTTTGAAATACTGTACGCCACCACACACTCATGTTTTGGTCCAGATTCCGGGATATAACATTACCTGCCCCCCGACACACCGACCCTCGACTCTGGGCCCCATGAAAACGTTATTTTACTTTTTACCTTTATCCCCTTCGCCACAATCGACTCGATAGCCGCTTGGGCGGTCGGCCATGTCTCTGTTATGCACTGTTGGCAAGTACTGGGCATGCACTGGCTCCTGAATGTATCTGAAGCTGCTCCAGTGTTGGTCAAGTCTGATCTTGAAAGAGCTCACACTCGGTGCCGTCACAGCCCAATCTGGCAGGCTGTTCCAAGAGTTCACAATTCTCACTCTGAAAAAGTTTGCCCTCACAGTTTTATGGACTTGTGGCTTCTTCAACCTTGAGGTGTGACCCCTTGTGGGGCGGGTGTCCGCCAGCTCCGGTAGGGGCACTCGACTGAGTAGTGCCCTCTGAGATGTTTATACACCTCTTGCCTGTCTGTAGTATAAGCTATAGGCAGTTGCAGGCGCTCTAATCTCTCTGGATAACTGAGGTGCCGAAGTGTTGGCACCAGTCTGGAGGCTCTCCTTTGGACATTTTCAATCAACTGACAGTCTCTCGCATATCTCGGGGACCAGACTGGGTGATAGTACTCAGGCGGGGAAGAACCTCACTGTTGAAGATCGTTACGAGGGACGGAAACCGTCTAGATATCCGAACGACCTTCTTACAAGACCTACTATTGTTGCTGCTTGTTTCACCTTCTTCTCACAATGGCCCGAATACTTCAGTTCATAGTCAACATACACACCCAGGTCCTTTTCACATTCGGGGTCTACTAATGCAGTTTATTCGTCCCGTTGCAACATGTAATACGCCTCATTACAGTTGGTACGACCCAGATGCATCCTCTTACACTTCGTGACATTGAATCTTAGCTTGGTGGACATCAAGGCGAGGCATAATAGAGATTCGGTCCTACATGAATGTTCCTGGCACCTCAAATGTTACAATATACTTTGTTGTTTGACTTCAGCTAAAACACAAAAACAAAACAAAATTCCGAATGTAAAATTAAAATTACATTGATGATTTACCTCAACTATAAAAGTTTACTTAAAATATCTGTTTGGATATAACGTGTGGAAGGGTGGTGAGTGGTGTAGGGGGCCGCCGGTGTTAGATAACCTGTACAGTACACCACCTTCTCACTACCATCTTGGGGTACGAGTCAACCACTCGTCCACCGCCGTCAACACAACTCCCATTTACACACCACCACCACTATTTACACACCATCACCACTATTTACACACCATCACCACTATTTACTCACCACCACTACTAACATAGCTGTAGCATTAGTTTTTTTCACTCAACATTCGAACAAATCTCCGGCATAATTACGTATTAAAACAGTTTACCTTCATTCAAAACAAAAGACGACAATCAGCTCAGTGTTTTCGTGGTATCTTTGTAACACTGACCACCACCATCTTAGTGATCCTCGACTTCTCTTGAATGAAATGCCCCCACCCCCCCCCCACCACCACCACCACCACCACTTACTGCCTCCCGTCTCATATTTTTACCGTCGTTACTGGAAAGCCTGATCTGGTACCCCAACACGCCAGAACAGACGGTAATTTCAGAATACATAAACGACTGTCTCTCAATAAAATTCCAATTACATACACACTAAATAGAGAGACCTTTCCATACGTCAGGGTTAGGTTAGGTTAGGTCGGTTAGGTTAGAATGGTTAATTTGGCTAATTATTATCTTAGGTATGGTTGGTTCGTTAGGTTGAACTAGGCTAGGATAGGTTTGGTTACACCTGGTTATTTGGTTTCGTCGGGTTAATTTGGGTTAAATAGGGTGAAATTTAGTTAGTGAAGGCTAGTATTTTAACAGTGGTTCCCGACCTTTTCCATTCTGTGGCTCCCCGGACAAAACATGATAACCTCCGTGGCTCCCATCTACATCAACGAAGCAAACAAAGTAACGTCCTCAAATGATCATGTTGGATGTGATATTTTACTATTTTATTATTAGTGGTACCAGCAGCCACAGAGACAGCATAAAGTAGAACTGCCACACAGTCATAATGGGCCCGGCCTAACTGAATCACACCACACTATCATAATTGGGGCTCAGTCCTTATCGACTTCAAACATAACAGGCCCCAACATTAATAGGTAAATTCGATGGGCGCTCGTTAGGACAGGGGGTCACCGCGACTGAAACCTATGGGACCCGAACCCATTTGATCTGCAACCCTTTTCTAAGGGAGTTCCTGACACAGAGTGAGAAACACCGGCTACAAGTTGGGGGCGACCCACTGAGAGAAATGCATCGTCGACATTCGCCATTTTTTTCCCACCAGAACAATGACCAGAGATTTTACATGTATCACTGGGGTGTGTGGGTGACGGAGACACAGCTCCCCAAGAGAGGAACTGGTGTAGAGGAGAGAAGCGTTTCCTGCCTCCACACTCCACCGTTGGAGGTGTGAAGACCTTATACGGTTGTTGTCTGGTTAGGGAAGTGCATCACTACAACCCCCAGGACATCACCCCCACACAGGGAGGCGGACCCCAGGTCATCACCCCACACAGGAGGCGGACCCAGGGCATCAGCCCACACAGGGAGGCGGACCCCCAGGTTATCACCCCACACAGGGGAGGTCATCACCCCACACAGGAGGCAGACCCCAGGTCATCACCCCACACTCATCACCCCACACAGGGAGGCGGACCCCAGGTCATCACCCCACACAGGGAGGCGGACACCAGGTCATCACCCCACACAGGGAGGCGGACCCCAGGTCATCACCCCACACAGGGAGGCGGACCCCAGGTCATCACCCCACACAGGGAGGCGGACCCCAGGTCATCACCCCACACAGGGAGGCGGACCCCCAGCAGCGTGTGTGTGTGTGAGCGGTCCTGGACAAAGGGCAGGAGTGTGGGGCTGCCTCACTAGAACTGACACACCTGGGTCTGGTGTGTGTGTGTGTCCTGCTGCCTTAGGTAGCGGGTATAGCCATCCTCCAAAAAATATTGCAGAATAAGCTTCACCATACTCAGTGTTGCCAGCAATACGACAGTATGTGCATTCATCCCATGACACTGTATAAACAACTCAGCGGTGACAAACTCACCATGACTAAAAAAATTTAAAGGAAGTTCTCTATGAGGGGTGTGTAGCATGTCACCACATAAGAAGCTCGCCGTGTAACCTGAGTAGTTCTGAGTATTGTTTGTCACAGCGTAAACATTTCCTGTCACGAGAAGTTGGCAGCACTGACCAGGATCCGCGCGAGAAACCTCTGGCGCGGGTCCAAGAGTGAAAGACGTTGGACCACCAGGACCAGCTCTCGGCGGTCTGGGTGGACGCCATGCATGTTTTCTACAGCTCACACTTATTCCTTACAACACCTTCTTTGAACCATGACCTCCAGAGGCAGTGGCGGTGATACTTCACCCCTGTGTGGTCGTCACCAAGCCTCCGTCACCCAAGTCGGCGACAAAAGAGAGTAAACATCTTAAGTAAGTCATAGACGAGTGCTTGGGCTTTCACTAGCGTATGTGTGTTTACGCTTGCTGGCGTGCGTGGAGGGCAGCGTATGTGAGGGGTCTGAGGGCGCCCCTCCAGAAGCAAAAACATGCCGGTCGGGCGCCGGTGAAATCAGTCTCCTCTCCCTACACCTTTCTCTCGTGGTCAGCCTCTCTTTTCCGTGCCTTAATGTTTCTCGTGGTTTTCCTGCTTATACTTCACCAGCTCTCCTGAAGGATGCCCCTCACACTGGTGGCAGCTTCCTCCCAATGTATGTTCATCGCTTGTCTTGTCGCGTCCTGTCAACAGCCCCTAGACAGGTTGTCATTGTTCCCCTGTCTTAATTCATCTGACGGCGTCAATATATCAGCCAGCGCTGGTTTACCTACCTAATTTTCCTTATATCTCCATCTGTACCTTCACTATCCCTCATTCTGCACCGTCCCTGTCTATATCTATCTCTGTCTATCTGTATCTCTATCACTGTCTATATCTGTTTATCTCCGAACACCTATCTCACCACGGCTGTTGTGTTTTCACTTGCATTTTTTCCGGGGCGAATGGTGACCCTATCACAGTTGACTTTGTATTGAACTGATCATGAAACTTCTTTACTGCAACAGGCTTTGAGTGTGTGATGCTCGCGCGCGAGCTTGTGTGTGTTTCGTGTTTATATAATTTATGTGCGCTTGCATATGCATATTTAAGTACCCGTGTGTATGTATGTCTGCATTTTTACACCTTCAATCAAAATCACGTGTGAGAAACTGGAGCCTGGCTTAGCGTCCAACACATGGTACTGTACTGTGGTCTATAACACACCACCTACAACACCATGGCCACCTGCTGGCTCTAGACCTGCTGGGAAACTGTCACCTACACGACAGTACAGAAAGCGCCGCCCGGAACGTTTACACACACAGTACAATATCTCAATAAAGTATCTGTCCACAGTGAGTGAAACATTATGATACCAAAGCTGACAGATATTGGGACATGCATTTACTTTGATATATACTGTAGTTTAACATAAGTGTAATTATTCCGGCGTAAATAATAAGATGTTCCGTTACCAAATGTAGTAGGATCAGTATACCACAGAGCCACACATACCAACCCTCCCGGGACATCACGAGTTGCATGTAGCATTTCGGAAGCCATCGGACCCCTCCTAGCAGATACTTTTTTGAGATACTGTACATAGATAAGAGAAGAGTAAACACTAAAAGAGGAGGAGTTACTGGTTTGTTGTTTTGTTTTTTCGGTAAATAAAAATCAGCAATCGATATAACCATAAACTCATAATCAAAATACTTTCTTTTACATATATTTTACGTTAACACTTTTTCTTGTTTTTGCCTTTCACTGAAGTATTAAACCATCACCCTATATGTATTAAACCATCACCCTATATGTATTAAACCATCACCCTATATGTATTAAACTATCACCCTGTATGTAGTAAAACCATCACCCTCTAAGTATTAAACCATCACCCTATATGTGTTAAACTATCACCCTATATGTATTAAACCCTCACCCTACATGTATTAAACCATCACCTTATATGTATTAAACCATCACCCTACATGTATTAAACTATCACCCTATATGTAGTAAAACCATCACCCTCTAAGTATTAAACCATCACCCTATATGTATTAAACCATCACCCTATACCTGTATGTATTAAACCATCACCCTCTATGTATTAAGCCATCACCCTACAGTATATGTATTAAACCATCACCCTACAGTATATGTATTAAACCACCACCCTATATGTATTAAACCATCACCCTCTATGTATTAAACCATCACCCTACAGTATATGTATTAAACCATCACCCTATATTTATTAAACCATCACCCTCTATGTATTAAACCATCACCCTACAGTATATGTATTAAACCACCACCCTATATTTATTAAACCATCACCCTCTATGTATTAAACCATCACCCTCTATGTATTAAACCATCACCCTACAGTATATGTATTAAACCATGAACCTATACGTATTAAACCATCACCCTATATGTATAAAACCATCGCCCTATATGTATTAAACCATCAACCTATACGTATTAAACCATCACCCTATATGTATAAAACCATCGCCCTATATGTATTAAACCATCAACCTATACGTATTAAACCATCACCCTATATGTATAAAACCATCGCCCTATATGTATTAAACCATCAACCTATACGTATTAAACCATCACCTTATATGTTAAGGAACAAAATTGAAGTACAGTAACTCATAGTCTTCCCATAGCAATTAGTTCTAAAAGTTAAGATTGATCAATATGAAACTTGACACTAATATAATCATTACCACACAGTGACGTGTACATGTGCCCACACTGACTGAAGGATCTAGTAGGCTTTATGCGAGGGTTATGTTATCTGTTGAGTTTTTAGATCTAACAACTTCGAGTGTTGGACTTGGCAAATCAGATCATGTAACTCGCGTCTTTTCATGTTTTAAAGCACAATACAACCATGTGAATAATATTACGTCAAATCTAAAATTACACGAGCTACCCCTCACGTTCATCCTGGGTGACCTTAAGCTAACTTCCATACTTATAACAAACAGCTTCACTGCTGGTTGATGAACGCTTATTTGGCGTTGCTTTCATTATCTTGTTTTTTCATCCCAACTGAAGCCCAACCATGAATCACTGATAACCCAGATTCAGATGTAAGAAGCTCTGGGTCTAGTAATTATTTGATTGATAATAGTATTCGTAAGAAAACAAATAAAATAGGAATAATCAATAATTGTAAGGCTATCAAGGACCCCCGCTCACACTTCAAATGGACCAGTGAAACTCGCCTGCTCTCACACTCTGTATTCCTTGAAAGTCTGACAGACAAACCAACATTGAAGTCGTCTCTTCACACTTTGAATCAACAAATAGCGTGTAGTGTAGACACCATGAATAGTAACCAGACAGAGGTAGTTTTCCTTTACCTGACTGATTGGTCAATGTTAATAGTGACAGATGGGAGTGTCCGGAGCTTTTAGTCTAAACCAGCTGGCTTGTCCAACACGTTCGACACTGGCCACATATGGTGAATTGGTGACAGGTTTGTGGTAAATAGAAGTTCTACAGTACTTCATTTGGACACACGAATTGAATCTGGCTTTTAAGCTTTGGACTCGTCTTCGAAGGGAAAATTAATGCTGGTCTGCATTCAGGCATTACGAGGCTGTCTTCGACGTTTGGCTCAACTTGGCTTTATAAATCCACTCTTTTTGTTACGTGCTGCCTGAAGCCAAAGTCTTAAAGTGACACATTAAAACAGGTAAATTTACAATGATAAAAATGTTCTTTGCCATTCACATTAATGTTTTTTTTATCAGTTAAATTTTATTGGTGATTTCCTAAATAAAATTACAACCTTATATTACTGTTTACTTTTCTCTATCATTACAATAACGGCTTCAGCGTGCACAAAATGGTTCACTGGTGGTCCAAACTTATTACATTTTTTTGTGTGGGGGGGCGGGGGGGAGGGGGGGCGACGGGGCAGAATCTGGGCAGCTGATCGCCACTACTATGGAGATCAACAAATTCTATTGGACAAACCTGGTGTAGTAAATAAAGGAAAAACTGGCCATTAACTGTACTTGGGTCAATGAGGAGAGTGGGTCGCAATGGAGGCCTGGGTGCACACTACATAATTTTCTTAATTGTTTTTCTCAGTCCACCAATCAGTCAAAATAGACGTCCTAAGAAGTTACTAATGCAAATAAAAAGTGACCAGCGTTGGTGGATAGTGGAGGGGGAAAACTTCAACTGTTTCTGAAGTTCCTGAGCAGCTGTGTAACGGTTTCTCAGCGGTGTTCATACATGGTAACCACAGTGGGTGAGGCTTATTGTGGAGTCTACATCCACAGTTTGTATTTCATTGTATAACACTTTGATACATCTGAGGGACATGAGGAAGAAGTAACGTGTTGCTGATGTACCCGAGAAATAAGTGACGTCAGCCCAATCGACAAACTAGTTCACGCTAAACACAGACTGCAGGCCATCACCGCCAGGACCTCGCCATATCACCAGTTTTGAGGGACATACAGTGACTCCTTACTGTCACCAGCTCCCTTCCTACCTCATAATTTGAACAATGTGACTCGGGTCGTCGAAAACCCGGGTGTCGAGCGTTATGACGAAATGTGTGGTGTTGTGGTGCAGCAGGACAGAGGCGCCACACAGCAAGGGAGGGTTGGAGCGAAAGCTGGTGTGGGAAGCCCTCGTCCCACGCCATACCTAACTAGGCTAGGTTCACTCTTCTGAGCTATCGTTAACTAGGCTAAGCCCACTCTTCCAGTCTCCAGCTAGCTAGGCTATAGTCTCGAAGCTCACAGTTAATTAAGATCCAAGCCACAGCTAAAAAGATTATTAATGGTCACTCATCTAGGTTGCAGACTACACCTAACCAAGCTAGGTTCCTAACTACAGGTACCAAGACTCGGTTAATTTTTCTAGTCTCCAGGCCACACCTAACTAGGATATGTTCACTTTTCTAGGTTTCATATTAACACCTGGTTAGGTTAGGTTCCAAATCACAGCTAAAGTTAGGCTCACTTACCTAGGCTCTAAGACAACTGGGCTCATCCAGTTAAGCTTTACTGGTCACAACTAAATAAGCCAGACCCCAAACCAAAGAATATTGGGTTAGTGTCACTCACCTAAACTCCAGAACACAAATTAATTAGGCTAACTGAGTAACCTTAACTTGTTCATCTGAGCTTTACATCACAGCTAACTGAGCTACAATTTCGTACTTGAGATAATCGATTACTGCTAACTAGGCTACACTTCAGGGCATTAACTAACTCGGCTACACTTCAGGACATTAACTAACTAGGCTACACTTCAGGGCATTAACTAACTCGGCTACACTTCAGGACATTAACTAACTAGGCTACACTTCAGGGCATAACTAGGCTACACTTCAGGGCATTAACTAACTAGGCAACACTCCAGGGCATTAACTAACTAGGCAACACTCCAGGGCATTAACTAACTAGGCGACACTTCAGGGCATTAACTAACTAGGCGACACTTCAGGGCATAAGCTCAATTGGTAAGGATCCCCCAACTTGGCAGAACAACGGGGAGGTAAATTTTCTTAGCAACGGAGACACCACAATGCAAACAACCACAGGCTGTGTTGTGTGAGGGGAAGGGCAAATGGATCGGAGTTCTAACAGGTCATAACAAAACTTAACCAAACAACCACACTTAACCCAGGTCAACCACACCTAACCCAGGTCAACCACACCTAACCTAGGTCAACCACATCTAACCTAGGTCAACCACACTTAACCTAGAGCAACCACACTTAACCTAGGTCAACCACACTTAACCTAACCTAATGTAACGTCAGAGTTGGGAGTTAAACCTAACAAACCTACAGGTAATTAATAATGCATCGGAGAGTAAATATTAGTATTTGACCGGATACTTGGTTTGCCGAATAATAATATAATAAATGGGGCCAGATTATCCGGCCAGCCAAGTACAGTAGTATAGTTTGGGTATAACTAGGTCAGCCTACACGATCACTCCTCCCTTAAAGTCTCATGTGTTAGGTAGTTTCCTTACAGGGTCATTCATCTCCTTATTCATATTGTTGTCGATGAATCATTCTAATTCACAGTAAATGCTATTAACATCACCTCCTCCATCACATCATTAAGGGTTATGTTCAGCAGCAGCCATTTGTCAGCTGTTTGACTTGGTTTACTCTGTCCCTCCATAACTTATACAGTATGTTCAGTATGTCTTCTTACACTCTTGTTATAACCATCATCTTTACTCTTTATATAAATCCTACGTTTGGTATTTTCCAAGGTGGGAAACAGTTAATTCCCTGACACAGACAAATGATTGGTATACAGTGATGAGAATTTTGTTTGGCTAACCGAGAACGTCGGCTGATGAAGACGGCAGTGTCAGTCACGGCTAATATTACTTTAATAGCTTGTGGTGACTTATGTAGTTATGTTTCATCTAAACGCCTCTAAAAGTTTTCAAACAATAGTACAACTGTATGTTACAACCTATAGAAAGATAATTAAAACAATTAAGAACTAATAAGTCCTAAGTAAGCCCTTTCATTACCCATTTCCATTCATATATATATATATATATATATATATATATATATATATATATATATATATGGCCAGACACCGGATAGTGAAAATATCCATTACCCAACCTGATAGTCTACCCGGCGCACTCCTAGTACTAATTACACAGAGCGGCGAGTGACAGGCTCTGTACAGCAAACTGTAGACGTGTGTTGAACGGGAAAAAACGTATTAACGTATTTTACTGCTGGTATAATATATTTCAATTAAGAAAAAATAAAAATGCAAGACATGAGAGAGAGAGAATGAGGGCATCTCACAATAGATGAATGACTGGCTGTGTCAAGAAAGCGGACTGCCGTCACAAGACATCAGGAAACGCCATGATCAAATGTCAACTTTCTACTCTTGGAATAGTAAGTTTGACGAGCAGCTTCCTTAGCTAGACCTGGAGAGAGAGAGAGAGAGAGAGAGAGAGAGAGAGAGACTGATTCAAAGATAACCAACAATATATCATCGGCAGTGCTAGGCCGCACTTGAAGAAAAAAACAAAACATCCATTAGTCAGGTCAAGAAAGGCGAAAACTGGCCAACAAGAAGGTAGTGATGGGGCAAGTCCAGTACACAAAGACACCGACAACAATGAAATCCTAAAGCAGTATTGTCTTGACCCCGAAGACACTGTACTGTACCCTAGTCATCTTGTAGGTCATACCTCAGGGTCACCACTACCAAGAGGTTAAGAAGGTCGTTTAGTTACCATTATAAGATGACACTATTAATAGAAGAGCCAATTTGGTCCTCCTGTCTCCAATGTAAATGGTGTAGCGTCTAAGAGATGTAACTAAGAGAAAGGTTGGTGAAGAGCTCAAGGAAAAACTACCCGCACAAAAAGTGGTCCGAATGCGATAAGTATCAAGGTATTAAGAATGTCAATGGCAGACGAATAAAAATAAACTAAATATTATGAAATTATGATTACAAAGAGAAAATTATATAAAACACGAAGAAGAAAAATCCAGAGACAAGTAAAAATTATACTAAATAAGGAGATGAACAAAAAAATATTTGATTTTTTTTTTTGTATATCTATGAATTTAAACCGGATTATAGAAGTGAGGAGGAAGAAGTGGAGGAGTGCTTGAGTGAAAGGTGAGGAGGAAGAAGTGCCTGAGTGAAAGGTGAGGAGGAAGAAGAAGAGGAGTGCTTGAGTGAAAGAGGAAGAAGTGCTCGAGTGAAAGGTGAGGGGGAAGAAGAGGAGTGCTTGAGTGAAAGAGGAAGAAGTGCTCGAGTGAAAGGTAAGGAGGAAGGAGTGCTCGAGTGAAAGGTGAGGAAGAAGAAGAGGAGTGCTTGAGTGAAAGAGGAAGAAGTGCTCGAGTGAAAGGTAAGGAGGAAGGAGTGCCTGAGTGAAAGGTGAGGAGGAAGGAGTGCCTAACTGAAAGGTGAGGAGGAGGAAGGAGGTATTACAAAAGACAGCCAAATTACCAGTTTGCCAACAAAGCGAGGCTGTGACAAAGTGCAGGCGGTGGTGAGTGATGCCAGCCTACTGTAATCTCTACCACTGTCACCAACCAATCACGTCACACGCACGCACGCACACACACACGCACGCACGCACACACACACACACACACACACGAGTCTCTGTGGGATTCAGGTACACCTACTACAGTGTATCTAGTTCAAGAAAGACGCCCAGTACTTATTATCTGGAGGATTCATGTACACACGAGTGTCAGATTCCTGTGCACACGAGTCTCAGATTCATGTGCACACGAGTCTTAGTCATGTACACACGTCTCAGATTTATGTACACACGAGTCTCAGATTTATGCACACACGAGTCTCAGATTCATGTAGACATGCTATAATCTGGGATACTTAAAATCACATTTATTATTTTCGGACGTGGAAAATTTCACTTTTCGGTTAGGTTAGGTTAGTGTTTTTTACGGGATTCACCCACTGAGGCGCAGGTCAATGACCCACATCAGGGCTTGGGGGCGAAAATATATTATTAATAATAATAATAATAATAATAATAATAATAATAATAATAATAATAATAATAAATATATATAAAAATATTAAATTAAGCTAAATTAAATTAGTTTAGTTTTATTTAACTTAAATTAGGTTGGGTTAGTTTAGGTTAGGTTAGTATAATTTAGGTTAGGTTAATACACAGTAGACAAAATATAATAGTGGTGGTGTTGACAGTAGTAGTGTTGGTGGTGGTGGTGACAGTCGTAGTGGTGGTGTTAACAGTAGTAGCGGTGGTTGTGACAGTAGCAGTGGTGGTGACAGTAGTAGTGGTGGTGACAGTAGTAGTGATGGTGACAGTAGTAGTGGTGGTGACAGTAGTGGTGGTGACAGTAGTAGTGGTGGTGACAGTAGTAGTGGTGACATTAGCAGTGTTGGTGGTGGTGGTGACAGTAGCAGTGTTGGTGGTGGTGACAGTAGCAGTGTTGGTGGTGGTGACAGTAGCAGTGTTGGTGGTGGTGGTGACAGTAGCAGTGTTGGTGGTGGTGACAGTAGCAGTGTTGGTGGTGGTGACAGTGGTGGTGTTGGTGGTGGTGACAGTAGCAGTGTTGTTGGTGGTGGTGACAGTAGCAGTGTTGTTGGTGGTGGTGACAGTAGCAGTGTTGAGGTGGTGGTGACAGTAGCAGTGTGTTGTTGGTGGTGGTGACAGTGGTGGTGACAGTAGTAGTGTTGGTGTTGGTGACAGTAGCAGTGTTGGTGGTGGTGACAGTAGCAATGTTGGTGGTGGTGACAGTAGCGGTGTTGGTGGTGGTGACAGTAGCAGTGTTGGTGGTGGTGACAGTAGCAGTGTTGGTGGTGGTGACAGTAGCAGTGTTGGTGACAGTAGTAGTGTTGGTGGTGGTGACAGTGCAGTGTTGGTGGTGGTGACGGTAGCAGTGTTGGTGACAGTAGTAGTGTTGGTGGTGGTGACAGTAGCAGTGTTGGTGGTGGTGACAGTAGCGGTGTTGGTGGTGGTGACAGTGGCAGTGTTGGTGGTGGTGACAGTGGCAGTGTTGGTGGTGGTGACAGTAGCAGTGTTGGTGGTGGTGACAGTAGCAGTGTTGGTGGTGGTGACAGTAGTAGTGTTGGTGGTGGTGACAGTAGCAGTGTTGGTGGTGGTGACAGTAGCAGTGTTGTTGGTGGTGGTGACAGTAGAGTGTTGTTGGTGGTGGTGACAGTAGCAGTGTTGGTGTGGTGGTGACAGTAGCAGTGTTGTTGGTGGTGGTGACAGTAGCAGTGGTGGGGTGACAGTGTAGTAGTGTTGGTGTTGGTGACAGTAGCAGTGTTGGTGGTGGTGACAGTAGAATGTTGGTGGTGGTGACAGTAGCAGTGTTGGTGGTGGTGACAGTAGCAGTGTTGGTGGTGGTGACAGTAGCAGTGTTGGTGGGTGGTGACAGTAGCAGTGTTGGTGACAGTAGTAGTGTTGGTGGTGGTGACAGTAGCAGTGTTGGTGGTGACAGTGGCAGTGTTGGTGGTGACGAGTAGTAGTGTTGGTGGTGGTGACAGTGGCAGTGTTGGTGGTGGTGACAGTAGCAGTGTTGGTGGTGGTGACAGTAGCAGTGTTGGTGGTGGTGACAGTAGCGGTGTTGGTGGTGGTGACAGTGGCAGTGTTGGTGGTGGTGACAGTAGCAGTGTTGGTGGTGTGGTGACAGTAGTAGTGTTGGTGGTGGTGACAGTAGCAGTGTTGGTGGTGGTGACAGTGCTTGGTGTTGGTGGTGGTGACAGTGGCAGTGTTGGTGGTGGTGACAGTGTGCAGTGTTGGTGGTGGTGACAGTAGCAGGGTGTTGGTGGTGGTGACAGTGGTAGTGTTGGTGGTGGTGACAGTAGCAGTGTTGGTGGTGGTGACAGTAGCAGTGTTGGTGGTGGTGACAGTAGCAGTGTATTGGTGGTGACAGTAGCAGTGTTGGTGGTGGTGACAGTGCTGGTGTTAGTGGTGGTGACAGTAGCAGTGTTGGTGGTGGTGACAGTAGCAGTGTTGGTGGTGGTGACAGTAGCAGTGTTGGTGGTGGTGACAGTAGTAGTGGTTGGTGGTGGTGACAGTAGCAGTGTTGGTGGTGGTGACAGTAGCAGTGTTGGTGGTGGTGACAGTAGCAGTGTTGGTGGTGGTGACAGTAGCAGTGTTGGTGGTGGTGACAGTAGCAGTGTTGGTGGTGGTGACAGTGGCAGTGTTGGTGGTGGTGACAGTGGCAGTGTTGGTGGTGGTGACAGTAGCAGTGTTGGTGGTGGTGACAGTGGTAGTGTTGGTGGTGGTGACAGTAGCAGTGTTGGTGAGGTGGTGACAGTGGCAGGTGTTGGTGGGGTTGACAGTGTGTTGGTGGTGGTGACAGTAGCAGTGTTGGTGGTGGTGACAGTGGCAGTGTTGGTGGTGGTGACAGTAGCAGTGTTGGTGGTGGTGACAGTAGCAGTGTTGGTGGTGGTGACAGTAGCAGTGTTGGTGGTGGTGACAGTAGCAGTGTTGGTGGTGGTGACAGTGGTGTTGGTGGGTGGTGACAGTAGCAGTGTTGGTGGTGGTGACAGTAGCAGTGGTGGTGGTGGTGACAGTAGCAGTGGTGGTGGTGGTGACAGTAGCAGTGGTGGTGGTGGTGACAGTGGCAGTGGTGGTGGTGGTGACGAGTGGTAGTAGTGTTGGTGGTGGTGACAGTGGCAGTGTTGGTGGTGGTGACAGTAGCGGTGTTGGTGACAGTAGCAGTGTTGGTGGTGGTGACAGTGGCAGTGTTGGTGGTGTGGTGACTGGTAGTAGTGTTGGTGGTGGTGACAGTGGCAGTGTTGGTGGTGGTGACAGTAGCAGTGTTGGTGGTGTGTGACAGTGGCAGTGTTGGTGGTGGTGACTGTAGCAGTGTTGAGTGGTGATGACAGTGGCAGTGTTGGTGTGGTGGTGACAGTAGCAGTGTTGGTGGTGGTGACAGTAGCAGTGGTGGTGGTGGTGACAGTAGCAGTGTTGGTGGGTGGTGACAGTAACAGTGTTGGTGGTGCTGACAGTAGCAGTGTTGGTGGTGGTGACAGTGAGCAGTGTTGGTGGTGGTGACGGTAGCAGTGTTGGTGGTGGTGACAGTAGCAGTGGTGGTGGGTGGTGACAGTGCGTGTTGGTGTGGTGGTGACAGTAGCAGTGTTGGTGGTGGTGACAGTGGCAGTGTTGGTGGTGGTGACAGTAGCAGTGTTGGTGGTGGGTGACAGTAGCAGTGGTGGGTGGTGGTGACAGTAGCAGTGTTGGTGGTGGTGACAGTAGCAGTGTTAATTGTGCTGACTTGGTAGCAGTGTTGGTGGTGGTGACAGTGGCAGTGTTGGTGGTGGTGACAGTAGAGTGTTGGTGGTGGTGTTGGTAGCAGTGTTGGTGGTGGTGACAGTAGCAGTGGTGGTGGTGGTGACAGTAGCAGTGGTGGTGGTGGTGACAGTAGCAGTGTTGGTGGTGGTGACAGTAGCAGTGTTGGTGGTGGTGACAGTAGCAGTGGTGGTGGTGGTGACAGTAGCAGTGTTGGTGGTGGTGACAGTAGCAGTGTTGGTGGTGGTGACAGTAGCAGTGTTGGTGATACTTGATGACTCTTTTCTTACATCACATATGTTTATTAAACTGAGAGAGAGAGAGAGAGAGAGAGAGAGAGAGAGAGAGAGAGAGAGAGAGAGAGAGAGAGAGAGAGAGAGAGAGAGAGGGTAATACAAACACACTGACACCATACCACTTTTCATTCAGTTAAATAAAAACTAATCGAGATAATGATCAGAAAAATATGATGATGATAATGATAGTGGTGACCTTGATCATGACAATGATAATTATCAGTATAACCAAGGTGATTATACAACAATGATAAGACAACAGGAATACAATAGTAATAATAATAATAATAATAATAATAATAATAATAATAATAATAATAATAATAATAATAATAATAATAATAATAATAATAATGGTGGTGAGAACGACAACGATAAATATAATAATGACACTTACCCCCAACTACATACATATCTCCAGTATTTCACCAGGAAGGAGTAAATAATCTTCTGGAAAAAACTCCGAACGTTAACTTTGTCTGGTAAGTGAAAGTATCTGGTGGAGGTAGAGTCCAGGAGTAATTTCAAGACCAAATATGGACATTATTTGCTTTGGCTTAATTAACCAGTTAGGTGTACGTTAACCACTTGAGGTACGAGCAGTATGCATCGCACGATCCTCTTGAGAATCAGAACCCAGATGACGCGACGCACGGTTGGGTGCGCACGTGTTTTGTTTTTGCATGATAAGGAGGAACCTTGACTTTCACAAATGATGACGACGGTGATAAACATGACGTTGACGAGGACGGCGATGATATTGGCAGAAAATTTTACTAATTAATCAAGGAAAGTTATACACTGACCTCCAAAGGACGTGGGGCACGGATGCGTACGGAGTCTTTCATCGCTGATAATGAGTAGGATAAACAGCGTCAGAGATGATTATAACGAAAGGTTGTTTTACTAATGGTGACAAGGGACGTTAAGGCGGCCTCTAGAGAACGTGATGCAAGGCCGCGCGTCTTTTGTTTTGGTGCATGAAGAGGAGGAAGAAGTGGAAGGAGGAGGGGGTTGGAGGACGAGGAGGGGTTGGAGGACGAAGAGGGGTTGGAGGACGAAGAGGAGGTGGAGGAGCCTCGACTTTCACCAGCGGTCCCTCCCACTTGGTCGTGACTTGCGCTCTTAACTAACACAGAAAATAGGTGATAATTCACTACCCTTGTTGAGGTGTTGCAGTGTATACCAGTAGTGATGACACAGCTGTACCAGTGGTGGTGATGACACAGCTGTACCAGTAGTGGTGATGACACAGCTGTACCAGTGGTGGTGATGACACAGCTGTACCAGTGGTGGTGATGACACAGCTGTACCAGTGGTGGTGATGACACAGCTGTACCAGTGGTGGTGATGACACAGCTGTACCAGTGGTGGTGATGACACAGCTGTACCAGTGGTGGTGATGACACAGCTGTACCAGTGTGACACAGCTGTAAGTGGTGGTGATGACACAGCTGTACCAGTGGTGGTGATGACACAGCTGTACCAGTGGTGATGACACAGCTGTACCAGTGGTGGTGATGACACAGCTGTACCAGTGGTGGTGATGACACAGCTGTACCAGTGGTGGTGATGACACAGCTGTACCAGTGGTGGTGATGACACAGCTGTACCAGTGGTGGTGACACAGCTGTACCAGTGGTGGTGATGACACAGCTGTATCAGTGGTGGTGATGACACAGCTGTATCAGTGGTGGTGATGACACAGCTGTACCAGTGGTGATGATGACACAGCTGTACCAGTGGTGGTGATGACACAGCAGTACCAGTGGTGATGATGACACAGCTGTACCAGTGGTGGTGACACAGCTGTACCAGTGGTGATGACACAGCTGTACCAGTGGGTGATGACACAGCTGTACCAGTGGTGATGATGACACAGCTGTCCAGTGGTGGTGATGACACAGCTGTACCAGTGGTGGTGATGACACAGCTGTACCAGTGGTGGTACAGCTGTACCAGTGGTGGTGATGACACAGCTGTGCTAGTGGTGGTGATGACACAGCTGTACTAGTGGTGGTGATGACAGCTGTACCAGTGGTGGTGATGACACAGCTGTACCAGTGGTGATGATGACACAGCTGTACCAGTGGTGGTGATGACACAGCTGTACCAGTGGTGGTGTGACACAGCTGTACCAGTGGTGGTGATGACACAGCTGTACCAGTGGTGGTGACACAGCTGTACCAGTGGTGATGACTGGCTGTACCAGTGGTGATGACACAGCTGTACCAGTGGTGGTGATGACACAGCTGTACCAGTGGTGGTGATGACACAGCTGTACCAGTGGTGGTGATGACACAGCTGTACCAGTGGTGGTGATGACACAGCTGTACCAGTGGTGGTGATGACACAGCTGTACCAGTGGTGGAGTGAACAGAAAAGTAACATCAACACCCTCAACTTTCACTCCGCTCGCCACCACCACCCGAGGTACTGCCATGTACACGTCTTCATGTGCACATGGCTGTGAGGACACACACACACACACACACACACACACACACACACACACACACACACTGCATCAGGGCTTCTCCTTGTTCTTCCATATCAGTATCCAGAGTATGCCTTCCTCCACCTCCTCCCTCTATCTAGTTTTTGTGCCAAGTGTTTTCTTCACTCCACACTCTTCCTCCTCCTCTCCATCCTCCCACACACTCATCCACACTCTTCTTCTCCATCACTCCACACACTCATCCACACTCTTCACAGTCCAGCTAATGATTGACTCGAGATGACGGCTGGAGAGGTGGGGAGGAACTAGGGGGAGGGGGAGACTAGGGGAGGGAGACTAGGGAGGAGGGAGACACTAGGGAGGAGGAGGCTAGGGAGGAGGGAGGCTAGGGAGGAGGGGAGGCTAGGGGAGGAGGGGAGGCTAGGGAGGAGGGGAGGCTAGGGGGGAGGGAGGCTAGGGAGGTGGAGGCTAGCGGAGGGAGGCTAGGGGAGGGGAGACTAGGGAGGAGGGAGACTAGGGAGGGGGAGGCTAGGGAGGAGGGAGGCTGGGGGAGGGAGGCTAGGGGAGGAGTGGAGGCTAGCGGGAGGGAGGCTAGGGGAGGAGGGAGGCTGGGGAGGGGAAGAGATTCTAGGAAGAGGAAGGGATGCAAGGGAGAGAAAGAGGCTTGGGGAATGGGAGGCTAGGGAGGAAACCAGGAAGGAAGCTAGGGGGTGGGAGGCTAGGGCGGAAGGGAAGCCTAGAGGTAGAGAAGACCAGTGGGTAGCAGTGGAGAATAAGGTGAGGGTGCAAGTAATTAAAGAGTCAAATACCGCGGCCCCAAAACATTCCCATCACTGCTTCAATGGACCAATTAATGCACTCGCGGGGTCCAGGGTCAGGAGGGTATAGTATCTTAATAATATTTGACACTCCAGAGTCATCAGGCGCAAACTGTGGTGGAGGGCAGTTGAGGTAGTCACACACACACACACACACACACACACACACAGAGGTCGTGGTATAGATGAAACAAACTAATCTTAAATACAAGTGACTCGTTGACTGGGGCCCTGGTATTAGTGGGTGTTTATCTTAATCAATAGTATGACGACAAATTCCTTCACTGATGTAGTACTAATGATGATCGAGTAAGCCAGTAAAGACAACCTGCTTTTACTGTACCGGTGTGAGTGATAGGTGACGCTCTGAGACGACTCGTTAACGCCCGCCATGGTGTACTGGACAAGACTGAAGGGCTGTGCTTGTTATATAGATCAAGTGTCAGGGCAAACTCTCATGTCTACCACCTTCTACCCTACCTAGTCCATAACAATAATAACAATAATAATAATAATAATAATAATAATAATAATAATAATAATAATAATAATAATAATATATAATAACAATAATAATAATAATAATAATAATAATAATAATAATAATAATAATAATAATAATAATAATAATAATAATAATAATAATAATAATAATAATAATAATAATATATTAATAATAATAATAATAATAATAATAATAATAATAATAATAATAATAATAATATCTTCCTAAATCTAAAAAGTAAACCATAAAATCTCCAAGAAGTAAAATCCTCTTTATATAAGGGAAATTTCTGATTATTTTGAAGTGTGTTTTCGCTCATAAAACAAATAATACACAAGAAGCACCAAGTAGAAAGTTTCCCAGGCAGTAACGGCATCCACAATCTTCTCTTGAATTTTTGGCGGAAATGACAGGGAGGAAATTGTACGCTCGTGTCGCTGGTGCACATCACTGACGACACGTGATCAAATATTAATTCTTGACGACGCCCATGAGTCATGCTGTGATTTGTGATGCTGTGATTTAGAGATGCTGTGTTACTGTGATTGAGTGATAAAATAACACCTATATTAAAACGAATAGTGACGCAGTGATACAGTGATGCTACCATTATGTATTCACGGTCGTACCTAAACGACACCAATGGGAAGATCACTGTACATTGCCAGTCAACCTTCACCCAGTCTTATCCACGCTTCTCACACACTCCTCCTCCTCTCTTTTCCCTTGCCCCTCTCAATGTCATTCAACGAGAGGAAAGAAAGAGAAAGTAAGAATGAAAAGCAAAATTAGTTGAGCAAAGGTGGATGAACCCAGAAGCGGAAAGGAGGTTTAAATGTTTACGTTAAAACAGTTGAATAAGTGAATCTGGTAATGCCTGTGCCTCCCTCTCTACCTCCTTCCCCCCTCACTCTCTCTCCCCGATACTTCCTCCTCCTCCTCCCGATTCTTCCTTTAATATAACACTTTACTTCATCCTTTTCGCCAATGATCGGCTTGCTTGCAACTTGGGCGGTCGGTCACGTCTCTGTTACACACTGTTGGTAAGTACTGGCTTCAGAATGTATCTGTATCCTACGCAAGTGTTAGTCAAGACACAACACTCAGGCAGATTGTTCCAAGAGTTCACAACTCCTCCCCAAAATGGGGCCCTGACAATTTTTTTTTAACCTTAAGTGGTGACCTCTAGCGTGGCGGACATATGCTAGTTCCGGACATAAACATTCGGCAAGTACTGTCGTCTGAGTGTTTATAAATTTCTATTAAGTCAGCCCTTGCCCGCCTATAGTAAAAGCAGCAACTGTAGGCATTCTAATCTCTCTGGGCACCTTCTCTTCTCCCTCCTTCCCACTGATACATGATCCTCTCATCTGTTCGAGTCTTCCCTTGACACACCTCCTGGCGAGTCATGGTCAGGTGACGTCACAGTCTACTTAGTGAGGGTTCCCCTCTGGTGCTCCAATTGTCTTAAACTCCCACTTACCAAGTGAAACGTGTTCAAGCAGCGCCCATGCGTGGACACGAGCCTTTGTTGACGCGCGCCTCAACACACTACATCTGTATACACAAACACAGATCCACTGTCGTCTCGGCCACTCCCCTTCATTCTTACAAGGGTATAAGTAAGTTACAACAGACATAAACAATAACATTTCAAAGCCGTTTATTAAACTAAAAGTTTCCACCGCATGTGTCAAACTAAGTGAACATTATTATTACTGCTAACGGAAGGAGAATTTAAGGAGTACCTGGGCTGGATATTTATTTTTCCCACTACAGTAATGATTACAGGAGGAAACTGTAGTACCAGGAGAGAACCTGTGATGTTTGGAGGTCCCCACAATGAGCTTCTTAGGGATGGCTAAGGGGTTTTGTACTTAAATTAAGGGGGAGTTAAATGTAGAATAGTGAAGATTTTAGCATTCCATTAATTAAGGGGATATTATAAGTGGATGAGATTAAGTAATACCAGCAGAGTATAAGTAATATTAGCCAAGGATAAGTAATAATAGTAGAGTATAAGTAATATAAATAAAATATGAGTAATATTATTTAAATAAAACACACTTATTCAATCTATAACTAATATGACCTATTCAGTGACATTATTGTATCATCATCATCATCCGTGTTAACCATAGCCTGTCATGATACAGCTAAGACAGTTTGTATGGTGAATATAATTACATCTTCATCATTCACGACAGCATGTTGTGTAAGAGGCCACAGAAGCGACACACCATGTGCAGGGAGGTAGTGAGAGTTACGTCACCTTCCCTGGCTCAGTGGGTACTTTCTCCACCTCTACTACCTCCCATACCTCACCTCCCATACCTCACCACCCATACCTCACCATCCACACCACGACCCACACCTCACCCCCCACACCTCGACCCATACCTCACCCTCCACACCCCACACCTCACCACTACTACCTGACGATAACCACCACCAAGCAACCATCACGCCCTCTCCCTCAGCTATACTCAACATTACATGGTCACCTTAACGGGGAAATTACACGTGAAGAAGCTATCTACTGCAATCACTGCACATCAGAGGTGACATTAGCGATGGTGAGCAGCCAGTGGCACAGTTCCTCTTCCTGGTCAAGGGAGGTGGTGAGTGGCGAACAATCTCCCAGGAGGACCACGGTGTGGTTAATAGCGTGTAGGAGACAGTATTACAGTGACGCCGCCTATATTGCGACACTGTAGCGGCATACTGGGGGAGAAAGTGGCCTGTGTTGGCATGTTGTGAATCTTTTACAATAGAGCGACGTGCAGTAGAAATATTCGTTATATATATATATATATATATATGTATATATATATATATATATATATATATATATATTATATATATATATATATTATATATATATAATATATATATATATATATATATATATATATTATATATATATATTATATATATATTATATATATATATATATATATATATATTATATATATATATATATATATATATATATATATATATATATATATATATATATATATATATATATAGGCTATATATATATATATATTTATATATTATATATATATATATATAAGCACACTTGGAAGGTATAACAAGGAAGAAACACCGTGGATGGCACAGCACTCTATGGCATGTGCTTAAATATATGAAGTGTGAGGGAAAGTGACGATAGTGATTTGAAGAATAACTGACAGAGGCGAACAACGTCATAGAGAACACCTCGTAAGAGAGACGAACACAAAGAAGTAAAGAACACAGCTGGAGGCGGACACTGCAGTATACTGCCCACGAAATAAACAATAAACCTTAGTTCTTCACCACACATTTACTGTCTTGGGAAAGAGAAGTTGTTTGAGGAAACTTAAGTTTGACAATCATTAAATTTTTTCAGGAGTAAAATAAATTTAATAAATCCACAGTAGACGAACACAAAACAACAATAACTTGGGTCACTTAATTAACCTACACCAACAGTTTCGGACCGGTGTGTCACTCCTTCCCTCTCGTACACCAAGCAAGTCACGCCTTCAACCTGAATTTGAAGGAAGAGCAAAACTGTACACACAAGAAGGAGTCAGTCTTTATCGTGTGTCCGTCCCTCCCTCCTCTCTCATGACTCAGCCATGACTTTAACCTGACTCTGTTGCCTGTCTGCATTTTAGGAATGACTCAGTATCTTCGTTAATTTGTATTTAAACATATATGCAGTATACTGTTCACAGGAAGTAGACTTTGGGCTCATGATTTCTGGTCACCTCGAGCTGGACCGATATAGAAGACTGGTTCCACGACACACTACACGATACGCCCACCTCGTGCACGAAAGGCAGGATTATGAAGCAAGTTTTGATTAATTCCATTTTACATACATTTTCAACATATCTAAATAAAAAAAAACATTTTTAATATCTTTCATAAACAATTAATAGTGTTATATGGCGTATTAACTAAATCTTACGAGAACTATTCAAACGTCTTCGCAACTGAAGCACGTAAATACTTCAAAACAACACCGAGAACCTTTTTGATGTCACCGCAGCTCCTCTCGTCTCACAGAACTCTTCTTGTACTGATGCTCTCTCTCTCTCTTTCTCTCTCTCTCTCCTCTCTCTCTCTCTCTCTCTCTCTCTCTCTCTCTGGTCTGCTCTTCATCTGAATAATCTTAAACTTTTTGTTTTGTGATAATTGCAAGTCACTTTATGCTCACTTACACACAATCTTTTAAGAACACAAAGTCAAGTCGTAATTCATAGTATAGTCACGCAAATAACCAGCAGAAAGCAACAGCCGTAGAAAGTGGCAGTCGTAGATGGCAACAGCTATAGAAAGTGACAATCGTAGAAAGTGACAGCGAAAGTGACAATTTAGAAAGTAAACGACGTGGAAAGTAACAGTCGTAGTGTACGAGAACCCTCAAAAACCAACAACTGCAGAGAGCAAAAACAAAACAACAAAAAGTGTAGAAAGCCGCCCTTACCACTGCGGGGTCAACAACAGGTACGAATGTATTAAAATGACCCCCCCTCACACACACACACACACACACACACACACACACACACACACACACACACACACACACACACACACACACACACACACACACACACACACACACACACACACACACACACACACACACATGTACAAACATAAAAACTCGTTCATCTGCCATTGGTGGTTTCTTCTTCTTCTTCTTCTTCTTCTTCTTCTTCGAGAGAGAGAGAGAGTTAAGGTGTTCATGCGTATATACATTCGCTATGATAATCTTTAGATAGCCTATACGCTGTAAACCGACACCAGCCCGCGTAAATTAACACTTCCGAGTGAGGTGTCTGGTTGGTGGTGTTGATGAACCCAAGGTCGGGGGTTATGCAGGTGACGTGGGCGTGTGGGAAGATGGTGATGTGGCGTGGGCGTGTGGGAGTGGTAATGTGGCGTGGGCGTGTGGGGAGGCTGTGGCGTGGGCGTGTGGGGAGGCTGGTAATGTGTCGTGGGGATAAATATCACACGCTTTCTCACTACTCGTTCCTGTTTGTAACTGATGGCACAATCTCTCCCCCACGCACCCTTTCCTCCCACACACCCTCTCCTCCCACACCCTCTCCTCCCACACCCTCTCCTCCCACACACACCCTCTCCTCCCACACACCTCTCCTCCCCCCACACACTCTCCTCCCACACCCTCTCCTCCCACACACACCCTCTCCTCCCACACACCTCCTCCCACACACCCTCTCCTCCCACACACACACACACTCCTCCCACACACCCTCTCCTCCCACACACACACACTCCTCCCCACCCCTCTCCTTCCACACACCTCCTCCCACCCTCTCCTCCCACACACACACCTCCTCCCACACACCTCTCCTTCCACACACACCTCCCACACCCTCTCCTCCCCACACACACCCTCTCCCCACCCTCCTCCCACACACACACCCTCCCACACACACACTCCCTCCCACACCCTCTCCCACACACACCTCCTCCCACACACCTCCTCCCACACACCCTCTCCTCCCACACACACACACCTCCTCCCACCCTCTCCTCCCACACACACACTCCTCCCACCACCCTCTCCCTCCCACACACACACACTCCTCCCACACACCCTCTCCTCCCACACACACACACACACACACTCCTCCCACACACCCTCTCCTCCCACACACACACACACACACCCTCCATACACCCTCTCCTTCCACCCAACCCTTCAGGAATTTGAATGACCACAAAGTCTCATTTTTTTTTAAGAGATAATTTCGTTTTCCAGGATGTTAATTAACCTTGAGTGTCTAATGGATGAAATATGAATGTTTATACTAGGAGAGACAAGAAGCGCCACACGTCTGTTATATTGTGTGTTTTCATCATCTCTGTTGTAGTAAAGACGCTAATTATTCTTTAATGACCTAAGTCGTCTCTTATTCACCATCACTGCATCGTCTCACACTGTGTCCGGATATATTTAACTGGGTTCTGTTAGTTCATGAAGTTTTGTCTTATTGAACGGTTATACTCGGACTGGTGCGGGTTTGTCAGGATTTGAGGTCACAAAGTCTTTTGATGCTTGTAAAGTATACACTATACAGCGCCCCTCAACGAGCTACACATCCAAAACATAGGTGTTTATGCCAAAAGAAAATTCAACATTCCTGTTATCTCTGCCACATACTGTATGTTGCGACAGACTCACAGACGGAAATGTAAAGATAACATCGTGGACTTCCGAGATGCGTTCTTTGTAATTCTTTAAAATGCTCTTACATTGTCTCGTCTCCCGCTACCCGTGCTTTCATCGCCAGGTCAATGATCGACGTCCATAAATGCAGTATTACGTCACTGCTGAGGTCTGGCACATCCTGCCCCTCAGTTGTTTAGAGTGACGCTAGTTATTATTCACGGAAACTGACTGGCCGTCTCAGGCGACTCTCCTACTCTCGCTCCAGGTTACGTAACAGTAGCGTTAATTTACTTTCATAGGCTGTTATAGAGACAACTTTTTCTCAAGTATTGAAAATCAGCACCTCTGTAGAAATGTGTAAAACTATTATGTACAATAATTAAAAACAAATTATTCGAGAGAAAATCTTACAAGGAACCAAGGTTGTGGTGATGAGATCAGAGTTTCCCACCCCGCCGCCCGGTAGGTTGTATTTTTAAGGGGGAAATCCTAAGGTTTAAATTTTTCTCATATGGTATTACTTTAAGAACGGGGGTCATAAAACTGAATTACTAATGATATTCTCATAGGTTAATTACACATTAGAAACTCACTGACACAGTGTTGCCATTACTCATTAACTCAGTACCAATTACTACCAGCTGGGAAGATGACGCAGCTCAAGAAAGTGAAGCGTACTGTACAGGCTTATTCCAACACTTGCATAAAAATAATAAAATAAATACAATATATATATATATATATATATATATATATATATATATATATATATATATATATATATATATATAT
Organism: Homarus americanus; assembly: GCF_018991925.1. Classification (NCBI taxonomy): domain Eukaryota; kingdom Metazoa; phylum Arthropoda; class Malacostraca; order Decapoda; family Nephropidae; genus Homarus; species Homarus americanus. Next base: position 5,255,006 of record NW_024712526.1, on the reverse strand, counting down.
ATATATTAGTATGGATTTCGCCAGGCGTGATCTAGTGGTGATCTGCTGTCCTACTGCACCCATCTTTGGTCATCCTCTCTTAGGGATTATGGGGAAACTTTCGTCGTGGCCCTCGACATCTCCAGAGCATTTGACAGGGTATGGCACAATCTTTGTTTTCTAAACTTCCCTCTGTTGGTTTCTCTCCCCCACTTTGTTCTCTAGTTTCTAGCTTCCTTGAGAACCCATCCATGGCAGTTGTTGTCAAGGGATCGACCTCTCGCTCTTTACCAATAGTGGTGTCCCACAAGGTTCTTTTCTTTCACCTACTCTCTTTCTTCTTTTTATCAATGATTTACTTCACACTACGGCTAATTCTATTCATTCTTATGCTGATGATTCTACTCTTCACTCTTCTTCACATTTTCCCCTTCCCCCTAATTCTCAAACTAGATCTGTTTCTACAGCTGATATCATTACATCTATCAATGCGGATCTGTGCAGCATCTCCGAATGGGAAGGTAGAAACATGTTTAAATTCAACAGTAATAAAACTCGGTATTTACCAATTACACTTTCCAAATTAGAAGATCTCCCACCAATCACATTTCAGGAAGCAATCATTCTGCCAAATTCTAAAATATATATGCTAGGCCTCACCATTTCCTCTTAATATGTCATGGAAGCCACACATCCTCAACATTGCTAAAGCTGCCTCCCGAAAGCAGGGAATGCTGTACAGATGCAGTAGCTACTTCACTCCTGAGCAATTGCTTCAAGTTTATAAGGGATTCATTCGTCCTAACTTGGAATACTGCTCTCATATCTGGGGTGGCTCTTCTTCTGTCCAACTGTTAGATAGGGTGGAATCAAAGGCATTTCGTCTTATTAACTCTCCTCCTTTAGTTGAGTCTTTCTTCCCTTTCTCTTCGCCGCAATGTTGCTTCACTCTATCTCTTTTATAGTACATCCTTCATTCATCACACAGTCAAACTGTGGAATGCTCTGCTTTCTTCTGTGTTTCCATACTCATACAATGTCTCACTTTAAAAAGCTGGTTTTCCGGCATTTTCGTGGTGAAGATTATATTAATCTCTTTTTTCTTTATTTTAACTCTTAATTTTGTCGCTCCCCAGGCCCCGTTGTGGGTCGATGACATGTGCCAGGGTGGGCAATTCCTCGTAAAAAAAAATAGTGAGAAACGATATAAGTATGTTGCGTTGCCAAAGTAAGAGAAACAATTGAGACCCTGCAATTGTGTGTAAATGAGGCAGAAAGTCAGATCAGCAACCTGAGACTTGGTCACAATTTTTGTGATGCCATATGGCAGCAGGGTCTACCGTTAGACAACATTATGCCTCCAGTATCTTCGCAGGCGGTAGAAACTCCCTGTCTGATACAATGTTCAGCACCTTAAATACCACAACTTTAACAGTTATATTCGGCTGTCACATTTTATTTTTTACAAGCTTGTAAGAAACACGATTAATGCCACAAAGTGAAACACAGTTTAATTAAGTGTGAGAGAGGCGACGAAGCACACCACCACAAGTGATTTCTCCCCTGCCAGGACTCACACCTCAGATCTCCCAACATTCCTTGCGTCAATTTTCTCAACTGCAGAAAACGCCCAAAACAGAGGTAAACAAGGCGGCCAAATCGGCGTCGAAATTATACTGAGACAACGTTTAGATGTCTTTCTCTTGTGGCAGTACCTGATGGCGGGCCGCGGCCAAGGCTGGAGTAATAACGTTGAAATTACACGTAAGTTCCATCTACTTATTATGGCGGAATACGTCAACTTGTGGTAGTGAAAGTTGGCCGCTATGTTGTGACGTCACTTCTAAACCCTTTCCTCGGATCATAGCCAGATTCTCAAAGATGCTTATTTATCTATTCCTTAACTTATTACCTAATACAATATGCTAACCGGGGATACAACCCAGTACCGGTAGTCACGAGGTAATCTAAACAACACTGGCAGTAAATTGTATATCTTAAGTTAGCCTGTAAGATGTTCTCTCGTATTACCAGTTTAAGGAGAAATTCATCACTACAGGTATAGGTGAAGTTCTAGGACGGGGGCCGAGCGCTGTAACACCTGTCACAGTCCTGACAGCACTACAGTCTCTTACCTGTATTTATTGTACGTATAACTTTACCCTCTAGTAATGGGAAACTACTGACAGCATCACCCAGACTGTTAGAGGAGGAAGTTTAGTAAGAACTTAAAAGCTATATATATAATGGTAATAATAACAGTTATCTCCATATAACACAACTAAAGCACAGTTAACATTTAGAAGAAAAAAATATCGTAGATGCGAATTTGTAATAAATGACGCTACGACATCAAGACAGCTGCAACACTGAGTACATCAACAAAGCTTTGTGGTAGACTTGTTCCCATAGCTTTAGAAAGGCGATTCATCTGATGGTACTATTATAGTGCAATGATGACAGTGATAACCCCTCCACAGCTCACTACCGCATCCACACACTCATGCCTTGAAAAACTCTCTCTCTCTCTCTTTCTCTCTCTCTCTCTCTCTCCTGTTCCCATTTATTATTCTATCAATCCATATCTAAATCTTTATACGTAGTAATAAATTATTTGTTTTTATTTATAAATATCTATTTATCTATCAACCGGTTTCACCAATTGTCCATGAGAGAGAGAGAGAGAGAGAGAGAGAGAGAGAGAGAATTCTCATGTTAGTAGCCATGAATCAGCCAGTCAGACTGTAAACACAACAGTCAACAGAGCGCCTGAGAGTGAATGGTCGGTCAACACGAGAAAGTCCTGTGTGGTGGAGCGTGGTATCCTCCCAACACCAGATGAAATAATAATAATAATAATAATAATAATAATAATAATAATAATAATAATAATAATAATAATAATAATAATAATAATAATAATAATAATGCGAAAAAAATGAGTAGGAACGAAATTACACCGTGGAAAAAAAATCACAGGATTTTATTTTTCAGTGAGGTTAAGGCATATCTCATCCTCCTATCATATACGAGTGTACGGTATATTAGTATTACAGCCTAAATCCGTACATATTATCTAACGTAACCAAACTTCACCGAGGTAATATAGCTGTTTAAGGTTAGTAAGACATTCTGTTTACTTTAATCAAAATAACGTGCACGGGGAAGTAAAGTACAGTATCTCCAATTGTGTGAGCTGGTCCATCCATTTGCTAGCCACTAACGGACTGACTAATTCACTCACTGATTCTGGAAAAAAAACTGACTTTCCATGTAAGCTGCTGCAACTTGAGACATCCGCTTCATGTAAATGTCTTCGACTAAAGCAGACTTAATTTTGCGGTACCAGCAGCACCGGCAGAAGATATTCACTGTCGGATAAATATGGATTTCAAAGTTGTAACCTATGACGCTATATAATTACTACACATATTTACGGAAAACCTATCATAGATTTTTTTTAACTTATTGTACATTACGACACAGTGAACAAAAACACTACGTCAGGGTGATGGAGTAGTGAGCGTGGGGCTATCACCCATCAGCTGGCCAGCGTGTAAACAAGAGCCACCGTTCAGTAAAAGTTTCGCTCTCAGCAGTACTGAGTCAGCCGGGCTCCAGTGAAAGTGACCACATTAACCACATCTTCCTGAAGAAAGTAAAATGGACGCCGCGTACCTCTCAACGTTTCATTGATTTTCTTGTAATATGTTGGCAATGATGTGGCATAATAAAAAATTATGTGTTTGTTGATACCTCCAAGGGAAAACCACAACGGCCGGTATAGAGAATGACACGAATTAAAAACAAAAAAAATAAAAGAAAATCACTGAATGAAAACAAAGAGTTAAGTAATATTTCTGATTGATTTAGTTGAAAATAATCACTACGTTATATCGTCGTTTATATTTTTAACATGACACCTTTATATTAGGCAGCTCGAACAGCATGGGTATTTATCAACTTAGGACGTGAACTTAATTAGCTGGGAGTCGCATCTGAGCCCCGTTAAACATAAATATTTCAACGTTGTATTCCTGCATGTGGACTCATAATTCACCAAGAACACCTCAAGGAAGAGACTACAGTACAATAAACTTTATTAGTGCCCAGATAGAGTACAATAAACTTCACCCATGTTATGATTTTGTTACTTGTTTTATAGTCAATTTTATTCCCATCCAAATTAAATTTTTGTCACTAGTTTTAGTCCGAGTTCAATTTATCGTTTTAACATTATTATCTGGTTTATCCTTCTATTTTTCAGCTGTTTTTCTTTCTATTTTCTAAACCACTAACTGTGATCTATAACTATTTAATGAAACTTAAGATTGAAAACAGTGAGGGCAAACTTTTTCGGAGTGAGAATTGTGAAATCATGGAACAATCTGCCAGTGTTGTGACGGCACCGAGTGTAAGCTCTTTCAAGGCCAGACTTGACCAACACTGGAGCAGGTTCAGATACATTCAGGGGCCATTGCATGCCCACTACTTGTCAACAATGCTTTACAGATACGTGGCCGACCGCCCAAGCGGCTAACGAGCCGATCAGTGGCGAAGAGGATAAAAGTAAAAAGTAAAAGATGCTCTGAGTCAATACATTGTGGAGCTTGGTGCCACTGTGACCTCGTGCCATATTTAGGAATTTAGTCACTATTTCCCCCACGTTCTCTCGGTCAATACGTGTCACTATTTACTGAGCTTATATGTTCCTTCACCTCACCACCAGGTCTTCCTATGGTTGGGTGGATCACGGTCACCGCCGATGAATTCTGTAATAATATTCTTCTTACTGTCTCCCTTAGTGCTATACCAATGGTACTGTCGTTAGGACTGATACAGAGTAGATAGGGAAGAAAAGAATAAACGAGGAAGATGGCAGGAACAAGGTGTAGGGACTTAATATGCCAACGTTGTGAAGGAAAGTTACACACAAAAAATAAAGAAAATATCAGAGCTGATTAAAAAACTCACAAAATGACAGAGAACATATGTTTGTTTGTTTTGGCAAATAAGGTACGAAGCAGGTTAATGAACTATTGAAGATTGTGACACCAAGAAGAATAAATTTGATAATGAAGAGCACAGATGTCAGGATTCCAACAAAAGGTTAAACACAAATAAAGAGGAAATTATGGCCAATGATACACCCCGGTGGTCGAGACGGACATGTGTCACCAATAAGAAATGTAACAAAAAATCTTTAATAGTTGAAAAAAAGCAACTGGAAAGTAAGACACATGGACAACCTTATTATAAGAAACTGGAGAGGAAAGAGAGAGAATCAGATGAATAGACAAACGAGCATGAAGAGAACAGTAAAGTTACATTTATAGATGAATTATGCATCACAAGTTTGGAAAGATTTGACAATGATACAGCGAGTGAGAACCTTAAGCAAATGGCAGAACTTAGCAATGTGTACACCACCCCGACCTGACTACTCAATGATAAACACAAGATGAGCGAGTTATCCAGCGACTCACAATACCAGAATATTCAGTAAAACATTATTTGAGGTCACGTGGACAAGGTACAGGAAGATGGAGGTCGATAATGTTCCGGCCTTCCCATCAGTCAGGACATGCTATAATTTTACTACTAACACACACACACACACACACACACACACACACACACACACACACACACACACACACACACCAGAAGTCCTGTTAATAAGACTGAAATATTGAGTGTGCAAATGTGGACACAGAAAAACCAGACATTATTGGGATCAGTGAGTCAGACGTAGAGCCGTGAAGATGTGTCACTTGGGGTATTTTATTTACTGGTATATAACCCATCAATAAGAAAGGACGGGGCTAAGAGGTAGGGGTGGATGTCAAGGAACATTTGGCAGTAGGAGTGTGTTAGATGTAATAGACGTTCACAGTCATCCAGGCAGTATCCGCATCACCAGTTGCAATCAAGCGAGGGGGACGTTTTTAATCTTACATAACAAGCTGAAGGAGAGCAATTCCTTGACCTTCTACGAGATTCCTTCCTCACACAACATGTGGCAGAAATCCACGTTGTTATTGCGTTTCGACAACCAAAGTCTTTAAGCGCGATTATTAAATATTATGAAAGATAATGTGTGTCCATGGGGAAGGAGACAGACATTCTGGATATAATCTTGACGACTAAGAGATAATTGTTAGATGTATTTCACTATTACCACCACTGTGTTATGTTCTCAGCTTGTATAGATATAAATGGTCAACTATTACTATTAAAGTTTCTTTATTGGTAGAACTTGTACACAAAATTACTCATAAAGTACATTGTACTGTACAGTAGCATGAGATCTGCTGGCCATGTAAGACTTACAACCTGATACTCATACAGTAAGTGTGATGACACCACCACCAACACGTGTGTGATGACACCACCACCACCAACACGTGTGTGATGACACCACCACCAACACGTGTGTGATGACACCACCACCAACACGTGTGATGACACCACCACCACCAACACGTGTGTGATGACACCACCACCAACACGTGTGTGATGACACCACCACCAACACGTGTGTGTGGCACCACGTGTGTGATGACACCACCACCAACAAGTGTGATGACACACCACCAACACGTGTGTAATGACACCACCACCAACACGTGTGATGACACCACCACCAACAAGTGTGATGACACCACCACCAACACGTGTGATGACAACACCAAAAACACGTGTAATGACACCACCACCAACACGTGTGTAATGACACCACCACCAACACGTGTGATGACACCACCACCAACAAGTGTGATGACACCACCACCAACACGTGTGATGACAACACCAAAAACACGTGTAATGACACCACCACCAACACGTGTGTAATGACACCACCACCAACACGTGTGATGACAACACCACCAACACGTGTGATGACAACACCACCAACACATCTCAAGAGAAAGTTATTAATGATAAAGTTTGTTGTCGTGGCTCCCGGGTCCTACCAGAAAAGTTTCCCTTGTGGCCACAACCCGCCAAGTTTTCTGCAAATTCTCACTTCAGTACGAAACAAGTGAAAGATCTCTTGCCACTTACACACACACAATAACTTGTAATCAACCAGTGTATTCACTCCCAGTCAATCTTACTTTTTGCACTGTCACTATGTTGAAATGCCCTGTAGTTTGAGCTTCTCCCCACCTAGTTATTATATATAATATTTGTATCACTTATGTTACCTGTATATTATTTGTAAATCAAGAGACCCATTCCCCAATTATGTAACTGTATATTTTCAACTTTCCGGCTGCCATGCTCTTTCAATAAACCGTTAATCATTATTATTATTATTATTATTATTATTATTATTATTATTATTATTATTACACACACACACACACACACACACACACACACACACACACACACACACACACACACACATCGAAAAAACATATATATTTCAACAAAATCATTGTTTTACATAACCTACAGACTTATTTTAACAGGTGTGTTGAGTTGATCACACACGAGTTATTACAGTGCAGGTTCTCGTATTACGTGAGGCGGTGTTGTGGTTGGCGCGTTGAACAATGAAGGAAAGTTGCTTGATAATACGGAGTCACCGAGTTGGTCAGCCACAGTGACGGAACATGTATTTGTACAGCATCTTATTGTTGATACCTAGATCTGGGGTCCACAGACTGATGCCACGGATGTCCTCCTTACAGTAGAGTGATGGAGGCAACAGTAGAGTGACGGAGGAAACAGTAGAGTGACGGAGGCAACAGTAGAGTGATGGAGGTAACAGTAGAGTGACGGAGGCAACAGTAGAGTGACGGAGGCAACAGCAGAGTGACGGAGGCGAGTAGAGTGACGGAGGTAACAGTAGAGTAGTAGAGTGACGGAGGTAACAGTAGAGTGACAGAGGTAACAGTAGAGTGACGGAGGCAACAGTAGAGTGACGGAGGCAACAGTAGAGTGACGGAGGCAACAGTAGAGTGACGGAGGTAACAGTAGAATGACGGAGGCAACAGTAGAGTGACAGGTAACAGTAGAGTGATGGAGGCAATAGAGTAGGTAACAGTAGAGTGACAGAGGTAACAGTCGAGTGACGGAGGCAACAGGAGAGTGACGGAGGTAACAGTAGAGTGATGGAGGTAACAGTAGAGTGACGGAGGCAACAGTAGAGTGACGGAGGTAACAGTAGAGTGATGGAGGTAACAGTAGAGTGACGGAGGCAACAGTAGAGTGACGGAGGCAACAGTAGAGTGACGGAGGCAGTAGAGTGACGGAGGTAACAGTAGAATGACGGAGGGAGTGACGGGAGGTAACAGTAGAGTGACGGAGGCAACAGTAGAGTGAAGGTAACAGTAGAGTGACAGAGGTAACAGTCGAGTGACGGAGGCAACAGGAGAGTGACGAAGTAACAGAGTGACGGAGGAAACAGTAGAGTGACGGGAGGCAACAGGAGAGTGACGGAGGTAACAGAGAGGACGGAGGTAACAGTAGAATGACGGAGGCAACAGTAGAGTGACGGAGGTAACAGTAGAGTGACAGAGGTAACAGTGCGAGTGACGGAGGCAACAGTAGAGGACGGAGGCAACAGGAGAGTGACAGAGTAACAGTAGAGTGACGGAGGAAACAGTAGAGTGACGGAGGCAACAGTCAGTGACAGGAGGCAACAGGAGAGTGACGGAGGTAACAGTAGAGTGACGGAGACAACAGTAGAGGATGGAGGAAACAGTAGTGATGGAGGTAACAGTAGAGTGACAGAGGTAACAGTCAGTGACGGAGGCAACAGGAGAGTGACGGAGGTAACAGTAGAGTGACGGAAGTACAGTAGTGACAGAGGTAAATAGTCGAGTGACGAAGGCAACAGGAGAGGATGAGGTAACAGTAGAGTGACGGAGGTAACAGGAGAGTGACGGAAGCAACAGTAGATTGACGGAGGCAACAGTAGTGACGGAGGTAACAGGAGAGTGACGGAAGCAACAGTAGAGTGACGGAGGCGACAGTAGCGACGGAGGTAACAGTAGAGTGACGGAGGTAACAGTAGAGTGACGGAGGTAACAGGAGAGTGACGGAAGCAACAGTAGAGTGACGGAGGTAACAGTAGAGTGACGGAGGCAACAGTAGAGTGACGGAGGCAACAGGAGAGTGACGAAAGCAACAGTAGAGTGATGGAGGCAACAGTAGAGTGACGGAGGAAACAGTAGAGTGACGGAGGCAACAGTAGAGTGATGGAGGTAACAGTAGAGTGACGGAGGCAACAGTAGAGTGACGGAGGCAACAGTAGAGTGACGGAGGCAACAGTAGAGTGACGGAGGTAACAGTAGAATGACGGAGGCAACAGTAGAGTGACGGAGGTAACAGCAGAGTGACGGAGGCAACAGTAGAGTGACGGAAGCAACAGAGAGTGACGGAGGCAACAGGAGAGGACGGAAGCAACAGTAGAGTGACGGAGGTAACAGTAGAGTGACGGAGGCAACAGTAGATTGACGGAGGCAAATAGTGACGGAGGTAACAGTAGAGTTGGAGGCAACAGGAGTGACGGAGCCAACAGGAGGACGGAGGCAACAGGAGAGTGACGGAGACAACATGAGAGTGACGGAGGTAACAGGAGAGTGACGAGACAACAGGAGAGTGACGGAGGTAACAGGAGAGTGACGGAGGCAACAGGAGAGTGACGGAGACAACATGAGAGTGACGGAGGCAACAGGAGAGTGACGGAGGCAACAGGAGAGTGACGGAGGACGGAGACAACAACAACATGAGTGATGAGAGTGTGAGGACGGAGGTAACAGAGTGACGGAGGTAACAGGAGAGGAGGAACAGGAGAGTGACGGAGGTAACAGGGAGAGACAGGAGACAATATGAGAGTGACGGAGGCAACATGGGAGTGACGGAGACAACATGAGAGTGACGGAGGTAACAGGAGAGTGACGGAGACAACATGAGAGTGACGGAGGCAACATGGGAGTGACGGAGACAACATGAGAGTGACGGAGGTAACATGAGAGTGACGGAGGTAACAGGAGAGTGACGGAGGCAACAGGAGAGTGACGGAGGCCTCAGGAGAGTGACGGAGGCCTCAGGAGAGTGAAAGTTGTGGGTGACTGATGACCACCACACTAACACCAGCTGTCACCCTCACGTCACAACACCACCCTTATTACCGTACAGTCACTTCAGTGTACCGTGTACCGTGTTAAGAATTCACCGTGATGAGATTGCATTGGGCTGTCATTACCCCGCGAAATACAGGAATCGTCAAGACAACCATTTTTTTTTATATAATTACTCATTTATTGTTGGATTTTTGTTCAATACGAATACACTAGTAACAAGTGAATCTCAATAAGCGTGGACTGTTGTTAATTAAACGTGTTCATTAGGGTGACAATAGTGCATAGGGGTGAAATTCTAAAATTGATTAAATGGAATGGCCATTGGTCCAATACTGCGTACCCATGAAAAAAGAACACAGGCGATATCCTGGGTCATTTGGACAATATTTAGAGGTAGCTCAAGTCAATTGAAGTTTTATCCTTTTGGCAAAAAATACGAATATTCATAATATGCCGGTTTATTTTAAAATTTACATATTGAGCAAGTTTATGTGTACACTGTACATATAAATGATTAATTCCTTTTTAAAATGAAACTGCAGTGAACACGCTTACATCAATGGGTGGGAGAGGTGTGGACAACCCATTCATTGTTTTCGCTTTTTGCTTGTAAGGTCCTGTTTTGATGTCCCTGGTTGTGACCGCCTCTGCTCTTCAACAACCTGCAGCAGATGTTGACGCTGGTCTTCACTCTTCGTGATCTTGCTGTTGAATGCCTGTATCAAGGCAATCCCTCTCTCTGCAGTGTCGTTGATGACTCTGAGACCACCCACAACTGCGACGCCAGTTTTGAAGTCTTCATCATCAGACCATGTGTCAGGTTCCTTGGACAAAAAATAAGTCTTCATTTTGAGACTTTCAAATAGAAAGTTTGATCCTCTAGAAGCAAAGTCTGAGAGCTGCTTTGTTGGAAGGGAAGATGTGGCAGGAAGAGCAGCACGTTTTGGTGAATCCTCTGTCGCCTTCCTCTCAACGATTGCCCGAACTATGTTTGTCTTCATTGTTGCATTAACTTGTGGATCGAAGAGTGCAAGACCCACCAAGCCTTCACTGAGGTACCACAGGTGACGACCGAAGACTGTGAGACATGTTCTTGATATTTTGACGTCGTGGTACTCTGACAGGTCTTGGAGGAGCCGCAAATCATTAGCAGGAGCGGAGGATGGAACGGAGGCCGTGAACCATGCACTGACATACACCTCTAGCACAAAGAATGTGAATCGTTTCAAGCCTAATGTCTCACGAGCAGTTAGTTTAAACTGATTAGCAAAAATCAGGATCTTCATGACATAAATGAGCTTAGCCATCCACCGTGCTCGGTGAAGTGCTCCGGGCCGTCGGAGATTAAACTTGGGTAGAGCTCCATCGAGACACCTGATTGCTAGCTCCAGTACCTCACGGTAATCATCACGTGGCTGCTGCTTCTTGCCCAGATGATGTTTCCAGCAACAGATGAGGTCATCTCGTTTCTCGTACAAACTTGGAGGGAGGTCTGAGAGAGGGCTGTAGTCATCTTGACTGATGTCCTTCCACTTATGCTTGAAGCGAGAGAAGAGAGTATTATCTGGTCCAGAGGAAGGCCCCATGCATTCCACATACGCTTTCTCGGCAACAAGCTCAAGGATGTGGTGACGACACGCGAGATGCAGAAGACGGCGGCCGAGTTTCTGCTCCAGAATGACACATGCCCCCGACAAGTGCCCAGTGTTTGAAGCTGTTGTGTCAAAACTGAGTGCACACACACCCACCGTCACGTCTCACACACAACTGATGCTACTGTACCAGTCAGACACTGGCACACAACCTCTTCCCCCTACCCCGACTGACACCGGCCTCTCCCTCCCCTCTGCATTGCCAATAGCTGCACCAGCCAAAATACTCATTACTCATTTTTAGAAAAAATGTTAGGAACAACTTTAGTTTGAATTTGCATTCTACATATACCTGCAAAGTTTCATAGTAATCGGTTCATAAATAAAGAAATTAGAAAAAATCAATAATTATTTCAGTAGTGTTAACTTCAAATGGCTTGAGCCACCTCTAAATATTGTCCAAATGACCCAGGATTTCGCCTGTGTTCTTTTTTCATGGGTACGCAGTATTGGACAAATGGCCATCTAAAAATAAAAACTTTCACTTTTTATTGTCACCCTACTGTTCATCTATAACAAACAATGGCCAACACTACCCACAAGATGACTAGCAAGTATTATCTAACTATAGAGAGAGAGGTACACAGGGCCATCCATAACCAGGCCAAGACACACATACACATGGGAAGATGAAAGTAGCACGGTGGTAATCTCGGCACGGTACCGTTATAAAAGAGTTGCCACCACATTTCAAAACATCGCCGCGTCCCGAGTTAGTGTTCCTGCGTCTCTATCTCCTTATTTAATGTTGCACGGTAATCTCAGCAGGACGGTAGCCTGAGCACAGCGGCAATCTCAGCAGGGTGGTAACCTGAGCACAGCGGTAATCTCAGCAGGACGGTAGCCTGAGCACAGCGGTAATCTCAGCAGGGTGGTAACCTGAGTAATCTCAGCAGAGCACGGTAATCTCAGCAGTAACCTGAGCACAGCGGTAATCTCAGCAGGGGTGGTAAAGCCGGTGAGCACAGCGGTAATCTCAGCAGGGTGGTAACCTGAGCACTCAGCAGGGGGGTAACCTGAGCACAGAGGTAATCTCAGCAGGGGGGGGGAGCACAGCGGTAATCTGGGCAGGGCAGCACAGCGGTAATCTGGGCAGCGTAACCTGAGCACAGCGGTAATCTCAGCAGGGCGGTAACCTGAGCACAGCGGTAATCTCAGCAGGCGGTAGCCTGAGCACAGCGGTAATCTCAGCAGGGTGGTAACCTGAGCACAGCGGTAATCTCAGCAGGGGGGTAACCTGAGCACAGCGGTAATCTCAGCAGGGGGGTAACCTGAGCACAGCGGTAATCTCAGCAGGGGTAATCTCAGCAGGGCGGTATCCTGAGCACAGCGGTAATCTCAGCAGGGGTAATCTCAGCAGGGCGGCATCCTGAGCACAGCGGTAATCTCAGCAGGGGTAATCTCAGCAGGGCGGTATCCTGAGCACAGCGGTAATCTCAGCAGGGTAATCTCAGCAGGGCGTTCCTTCCCAAACATTCCCCTGTCAGTCACCCACCCATAACAGTTCCTCTCCAACCACTAGGAGAGACGAGTGGCAGTAAAGGTTATGGTCAGGTTCACCCCCCCAGTACACGAGGCTCCTGAAGAATGTACCGCCCCCATCACACACCATAGAAACGCTTATTTATTTACATGGTTTAATTCAACTGCTGTTATTCTTGTCCTATTTATTTCACACATCTGTTCCTAAGTTCATTAAGTGACAAACGTCGTGACCTTACCACTTTAAACTAAGACTTGCTACGCCTCGGTTCCCAGCCTAACCTATACTACTCTTAGCCCAGTCTATCTAGTTAAGCCCTCGGTTTTAGCGTGAAAATTCGGACAAGGCTGCAGGAGCCATGTCAACTTCTCAATGTACTGTACACCTGCCCGCTAAGTCACCAGCAACAGTTCAATTCACTTTGAAGGATTCTACCCCAGTACGATGGATAATAAAGTGCCAGCATGAACAGCCTAACATATCCTGTACCGACATATTAGCACAGCTACAGTAAACGAGTGTTTGCTAGGGTCTCCTCCCTGCAGTAACCTTCACCAAGTCAGAGCAATAGACCTAACGCATATTGGAGAAAATGAGATATGCCGTCACAGGTGCGACGTTTTTGTTCTTACAACAATATGCTATTAACACATTTCATTAGTTCTGATTATTTATCCCGGCTCAGTTTGAGGCAGCGTTTGAATGCCACTGGACAAACACCCAGCTGTAAATGGGTATCTAAGTTTATAACTTGGGGAAGTGAGACAGCAGTACCGGCCATGCTGCCTCCTTGTGTACCGAAGGCTCGGTACAGTAATGGTCAGCACGCTTGTCTAGCAAGCGAGCGGAACCTGGTTCGATCCCCGGGCAGGGTGACACTAAGGGAAAGTTTCTTTACGCCATTTGCCTCTGTCTGCCCAGCAGTAATTAGGAACCTGAGGGTAATGGTTAGCCAGTGCAGTTGGCGAGTTGTCCGGTCTTCTCGGATTATTCCTTGACACTGGGTCAGGCAACTCGTTAACTTAAGGTGTAGCTGTGTTGGCGACAGATTCTACAGCTTTAACAAATTCACGCCTAGGTGGCCCTTGGGCCGGCCATCCTCGTTACACGAGGGGCAACCATTATTATTCCAGTGTGCTGTATCCATGCTGCCTCTGGCGGACTTTCAGGTCTATGGGACCCACTCTCACAAGTCACAAATGAATATTCCTAATAAAGTGCAGGCGAAGCAGTCTGATAACATTATCTATACTATTCTCGTGATTTATATTTCTCCCTGGGGTGGCAGGTTACCGATACTGTGGTGTTTCCATAACAAGAGTTGCATGACAAGTGTCTGGCTACAGGGTGGTGTAGCGGTCGCCAGGGTTCGAGGCAACACAGTCGGACTTCTGTCTGCAAAACAAATTTCAGAATCCTACGGGGTAAGTAAACGGGTAATCTGCACATAGTGAGAGGAACGTTAGTTACAAAATGACACCCTCGAAAACGACGTAATCACAAGCCCACATTCATGTACTCCCGTAGTGATCAATGATTACTGCCGGGTCCCCAGTGATGGCTGCCGGCATACATAAATATCGATCCGACTTCTACTTGCACTTGTTTCTGGCACTCTTAAGCAGGGGTCTGTACGCATGATAATATAATAATTGCCAAGTAAGAAAGTCAACATTGAGGCTGGACTGAGATGGTCGGTTTCCCCTGCCATGATTGTGGCGCCACCTGCGGCAATGACCCCTACGCAAACTTGGCCACGATACTACGCTCCCATAACAAGGTAGTATAATAACCCGAGAACTGTACTTAATTAAGTGAAAGGATGATAGAGTTACCCGATTATGGCAGAAAATTGGAGGAAAGTAAGCTAATGGGAATACAGTATATGTAAAGTTAACGTCAATTCTCGTCTTACTAAAGCAATCATGTCATACAAGCAATTCATGGGACTGTTGATAATGTGCAATTTTCCGCAGGCTTCTGTTCTCACGGGTTTCACTGCCAGTAATGTTTACAACCGTGGGGAAATATTAACTCAAGTGCTTTATAATACTGGTGTGCTACCTTGATGTTAATGTTATACAGTAATGGATTTAATGCGCTTTAACACCTAATATCTTAGGCACGTATTCTAAGTTACGTTATACACAAGACATCAACTATCAAGAAGTAAGAAAGATACATCCCTACTTACCATGATGACGAATTATATTTAGATTTGATCCCAAGGAAAGTAAATACAGATACTGACAAAAACACTGACAATATGTGAACTAGTTTATAACATTACACCATAGTTCAGACAGTGGAAGAAAGAACATAAAAGAAAATGAGGGGAAAGTGTAAACAAGTGCCCAGGAATTTATCATCTCTCTGTGTTGAACAGCGCTTGGAGAAAAAATCCCTTACCTAGGAAAATATCCTCCAGTCTGGTCAGGAAAGGTGGGTATTGTGCTCACCGACCACAGCAATATATACAGAAAGAAACTTGAAGAACTTTTTGTTGACATCCATGACAGTTCATACAGAAATTAACGCCCATAGTGTTAAACAACAACTCCCCCTTCCATAAAGAACCCGCCAATAGGATTCGTTCCTTCAAGCGGGAGTATCAAACCCCACAACCCCGTCCCCTCCGTGCGGGGTCGTCGAGGGGTAGGGTTGATGTCCACAGCGTATGTAGTTGGTATGCCGTAAGTGCATTTGTTTACAAACGCTGGCGTTAACACGTGTGTCTGGTAAAGACAAAACAGCTAAGAAGTGGAATAAATGATCTTATATATTATGTGCTAACTATATTAATAAGATTGCGAAAATTTTGGTGACCATGTCATCCTAATTATTATTTTTTTTCCATTTTATGAATTGTAGCCCCAAAACTCGCCAGGTTCTGCTGTTCGGACTTCCAAAACGGCTAAAAAGTTTAATAAATAATCTTAAATATGCTAACTTGATTAGAAACAGCGTTTAAAATGAGATGTCTGCAGCAGCTAAACGGGCATGACCTCGGCGGTAAACATGTAACGAATCTCCTGAAAATTTCATAATACCGACCATGAAAAAATTAATGAAAAAAAAATAAAATTAAGTATATGTTTTCCTTTTTTAATTAACTGATTTCACTATAAAGATCCAAAAAGAAAAAAAAATACGACCGGGTTGACGATGGGGAGCAACTTGCTACCACATCATAGTCCAATATTATTAGTTAGGTGTACCACCACACCTCCCCATCCAGCACTGTAGTAAGTGTCCTTCGCGACTCAAATTATTCAATACTATGATTATAAACACGAGGATCCTGTCGACGGAAAGGGGTGTTTAATACTATAGCCATACATTACATTATAAAACACTTAACTAAATTAATATACAGTAATACGAACAAAAAAGGAGTTGGGACTTTTATGGACGAGATGTGAAATATGTCGGCAGGCGCACCATTACTCTGTTGGGGCAGCTCACACAACACCTGAGAGTGTCACCGACCAGTGTGTGGCCATCTTTAGTTCAGATATGGGAGGTGTACGGGGTGTTATGGGGGTGTATGGGGTGTTATGGGGGTGTACGGGGTGTTATGGAGGTGTACGGGGTGTTATGGAGGTGTACGGGGTGTTATGGAGGTGTACGGGGTGTTATGGAGGTGTACGGGGTGTTATGGGGGTGCACGGGTGGTCAGGGAGGTGCACGGGTGGTCAGGGAGGTGCACGGATGGTCAGGGAGGTGCACGGGTGGTCAGGGAGGTGCACGGGTGGTCAGGGAGGTGGAGTTGAGTAGAAATGACCCCCTCCCACCATCCTGTCCTTTTGTCATGTGACCGTCTCGGGGATATGTAGGTCACCCCCCACCACCTTCCACACCACACCACCCCCACCACACTACAGTACATCACCCCATCACACCACCACCCCTCCACACCTCACCCACATTGCTGAGACACATACTCTATATTTAACCACATCACGTATTGGGACACATATCTGACCACATCACACACATTGGGACGCATGTTTCATCACACCACACATACTATGGCATAGGCTTCACCATATCACATACTGGGACACATACAATATTTCACACCACATATAATGGGACACATCACCTTACCACTCACACAGGTACACATACATCACCATACTACACACTAGGACACATACAACGCCATACCACACACTAAAACATATATTTCGACACATATTCTCACACAACTGACTACATAGACCTGACACAATGTTGGTGGGAGGGAAAAATATTACACACCCAAGCCTCATCAACGGTCAGCAGCGCTTAGTGTTACCCGTAATGACAGATATTAGCCAATGAGTACGAAGACCTGGTATATTAAACCCCGTGAGTACGTCTTTACCCTTTAAAAATTCGTTGATTTTGTCCGCTGGTAAAACTGTTTTGAAGCAATTTTGTCTGGCGAGAATTTAGCGGTGCAATGAGCGGAGGGGTTGGGAGGGGTCAACTTTCGGCCCCCTGGTGCGTGGTGCGCGGCCCTGCAGGAAGCGGATGGCAGGTATTAAGTCCACCACCACACTGTTTTGGTTCCGACCCACTTTTCTCAATCTTTGTGTCCAAGTTCACAAAGAAGTCCGGTTGCCAGAATACTGAGTCATAGCACAGTATCATCCCTCCCCGGGCAATCAATAAGCTTTTCACGGCTGGCTTTCTTAGGCGTGAATCAACTTACTGTTTAACATTATTGGGTATATCCGCACGCTCTAAGCATTATTTGATTATAGCTACACTGTCTATGTAGTAATGTACTGTACCGAACCAATTTAAACTGTTTAACCAAATTAAGTGAAAAAATATACATTTATTCATCTGCATTCTACTAAAATGAAGCAGTGTTTGACAACCTCTCCAGAAAACGTTTAGTCGCCATAATGATTTAGGGAGCCATATTGTAAACTAAAACACCAACACATTAGCTCCCAGATTCCTATAACTATCGACCCCTTGCTAAATCATATTGCTATTTATCCATCGAAAACAATTACACCACATTATGATACAGAAGACTAAACTATAATTAAATATAAATTAAGATATTTTTGACACCAGAGCAGTCCTGAGCATGTTTGTGTACACCTAAGCTACATATAATTCATTATTATTATTACTATAATTGCCATAATTTCTGTGATGAATAGCATTTTCAACATTATATTATTATTATTTTTATTATTCTGATTATTATTATTGACGTAATTTCACATGATGACCTATTATAATACATAGCCAAGTACTATACTTTTGTTTCATAGCAGATGGCCTCAATAAACCTGTGTTACGCGTGAGAGAATGACTTGACGTAATTTTAGCGACCGTTATGAACAAGATTGAGTACTTCAGCTACTACGACTTTCATACCTGTATATAAAACTCTCTCGTACACAACACGTAAATTTGTACTTTTGTTGATAAATCTTACTTAAACCTGCGTGTAGTGTGGGAACACATCAAGAGGTGCGTACAGTACCACGCGGTTTTTGGTACTTTGTGTCTTATGAACGGTTGCACGAATACTATTTCTTGGACACATTAGGCAATATCTGGCACGTACACTTGAAGGTCATGTAGGTAGCCTAAAGAGGGGAGGGGAGGATGTTAATATCCATTTACGTACACAACTTTTTCCTCGTACTACAGTTTTTGTGTGTGTGTGTGGTCATAATTTAAGAGAGAAAAAAAAGCAGCGTTCACCAGCTTTTAACCAATTACACATACGACCCACGCACAGATACACAGGCCAGATAGTGCTAAGGGTGCCGAGGAAGTTTAGGAAGCAACTGTGCCAATAAAGAACAATGTGATATATCATGAAAGAATACAGGTGTACAGGTATGTACAGTATAAGATTATGTACTGTTCTAGCATTAAGGGAGAGACATACATACTATTGAGTACAATACTCTACACTAACATGGTGCCACTTTGCCAAACTTCATACTCGTATCTCCGTGATTAGATGTTAAATGTCACAGAAAATGAAGTTATATAACAAATAATACTAATATTACTGTTACGAATAAATTTAATATTAAGAATTTGTGTCTTTACAAAGGGATCATTTTTGGTGTGTGTGTGTGTGTTTAACAAACACTGTAACAAGGACGGTAGACATAATGAACACGATACACGATACACGATGAATAAGCGACACACACATCTGGTTTGTGGCAATGCAAAAACAGTCACAGGTCATCATCATACACTAACAACCACCCTCCTCTACACCCACCAGCCACATGTTACGTTGAAAACCTCTCCATTTACAGTCAGACGTTGGAGGTGATCGAGAGGTGCACCCCCCTCCCTCCAGTCATGTACGGGCAGGGAAGGGATGGTGTGGAGGGGGGAAGAGAAGAAATCCTCCTTACCCCCTTCCCTCACCTCCCTCCCCCTTCCTCCTAGCGCAACACGCTCGCTAGTTGGCTGTTGTCAGTGAAAGCGACCAACTCCCTCCCCCACCCACCTTCACCCTTTCTCCCTGCTCATTCCTTCACTCTTTATAAGAAAACTCACCACTTTAAAATAAAAAAAAATAAAATCCCTGAAAATTTCCCCAGAAAGTAAATTATACAGATACTTAATCTACGTTCTTGACCTCAGCGTAGTCCCTTGAGTCATTATTGTGCTGCCTTATACGTCATCATGTAAAGGATTCAATGCTTCTCCTGTCCTGTGGCCACTATGCCGACCTGTACCTCTACACTTTCTCGTCTGGCACCACCCGGCGCCCACCAGAGAGAGTCTACGGGCTGGTCACACAGTTGATGGTGGGGCAGGTCACACAGTTGATGGTTGGGCAGGTCACAATTAATGAAGGGGTAGGTCACACAGTTGATGGTCGGCCAGGTCACAGTTGATGGTGGAGCAGGTCACACAGTTGATGGTGGGGCAGGTCACACAGTTGATGGTTGGGCAGGTCACAATTAATGAAGGGGTAGGTCACACAGTTGATGGTCGGCCAGGTCACAGTTGATGGTGGAGCAGGTCACAAAGTTGATGGTGGGGCAGGTCACAGTTGATCATGGGGCAGGTCACAGTTGATGGTGGGCTGGTCACAGTTAATGGTGGGGCAGGTCACACAGTTGATGGTCGGGCAGGTCACACGGTTGATGGTCGGGCAGGTCACACAGTTGATGGTGGGGCAGGTCACACTAATGGAGGGGCAGGTCACACAGTTCATGGTGAAGCAGGTCACACAGTTGGTGAGGCAGGTCACAGTTGATGGTCGGGCAGGTCACAGTTGATGGTGGGGCAGGTCCCACAGCTGATGGTGGGGCAGGTCACAGTTGATGGCGGGCAGGTCACACAGTTGATGGTGGGGCAGGTCACACAGTTGATGGTCGGGCAGGTCACGCTGATGGTGGGGCAGGTCACACAGTTGATGGTGGTGGGGCAGGTCACAGTTGATGGTGGGGCAGGGCACACAGTTGATGGTGGGGCAGGTTACAGTTCATCGGAGGGCAGGTCACACAGTTGATGGTGGGGCAGGTCATAGTTAATGGTGGGAGCAGGTCACCAGTTGATCATGGGGCAGGTCACAGTTGATCGGGGGCAGGTCATAGTTAATGGTGGGGAAGGTCACAGTTAATGGTGGGGCAGGTCACACAGTTGATGGTGGGGCAGGTCATAGTTAATGGTGGAGGTACAGTTAGATGTTGGGCAGGTCACAGTTGGTGGGGCAGATCACAGTTAATGGTGGGGCAGATCACACAGTTGATGGAGCAGGTCACACAGTTGATGGTGGGGCAGGTCACAGTTGAGGCAGTTCAGTTGATGGTGAGGCAGGTCACACAGTTGATAATGGGGCAGGTCATAGTTAATGGTGGGGGCAGGGCACACAGTTGGTGGGGCAGGTCACAGTTCATCGGAGGGCAGGTCACAGTTGATAGTGGGGCAGGTCATAGTTAATGGTGGGGCAGGTCAGTTAATGGTGGGGCAGGTCACAGTTAATGGTTGGGCAGGTCACATTCAATGGTGGGCAGGTCACAGTTAATGGTGGGGCAGGTCACAGTTAATGTTGGGGCAGGTCACACAGTTGATGGTGAGGCAGGTCACAGTTAATGGTGGGGCAGGTCACACAAATGATGGTGAGGCAGGTCACAGTTGATGGCTGAGGCAGGTCACAGTTAATGATGGGCAGGTCACACAGTTAATGGTGGGGTCGGTACAGTTGATGGTGAGGCAGGTCATACAGTTGATGGTGGGGTAGGTCACACAGATAATGGTGAGGCAGGTCACACGGTTGATGGTGGGGCAGGTCATAGTTAATGGTGGCGCAGGTCCTGTTAATAGGGCAGGTTACACAGGTGATGGTGGGGCAGGTCACACAATGATGGTGGGGCAGGCCACAGTTAATGGTGGAGCAGGTCGCTGTTAATAGGACAGGTCACACAGTTGGTGAAGCAGGTCACACAGTTGATGGTGGGGCAGGCCACACAGTTAATGGTGGGGCAGGTTGCACAGTTGGTGGGGAAGGTCACACAGTTGATGGTGGGACAGGCTCAGTTAATGGTGGGGCAGGTCGCTGTTGGGGCAGGTCACACAGTTGATGGTGAGGCAGGTCACATAGTTGATCGTGGGGCAGGTCACAGTTGATGGTGGGGCAGGTCACAGTTGATAGGGCAGGTGACACAGTATGGTGGGGCAGGTCACAGATGATGGTGGGGCAGGTCACAGCTAATGGTGGAGCAGGTCACACAGTTGATGGAGGGGCAGGTCACACAGTTGATGGTGAGGCAGGTCACAGTTGATGGTGGGGCAGGTCACGGTTAATGGTGGGGCAGGACACAGTTGATGGAGGGCAGGTCACGTTGGTAGTGGGGCAGGTCACAAGTTGATGGTGGGACAGGTCACAGTTAATGGTTGGGCAGGTCAGTTGATGGTGGGGCAGGTCACAGTTAATGGTGGGGCAGGTCACATGGTGGGGCAGGTCACACAGTTGATGGTGGGGCAGGTCACAGTTGGTAGTGGGGCAGGCCACATAGTTGATGCAGGGGCAGGTCACAGTTAATGGTGGGGCAGGTCACAGTTGATGGAGGAGCAGGTCATAATTGATGGATTCGCAGGTCACAGGTGATGAATGGGCAGGTCACAATTGACGGAGGGGCAGGTCATAGTCAGGTCACATTAAGGTAAGATGGCATATCTCCCACTATGAACTAAGTCACATGAGCACACCACATATTAAAAAGTCACTCTGATTCCTTAATGGAAATTCGAACGCGGGACCTATGTACTGCCAGACTAGTGCACCAATCACTCCGCCACCGTACCCTGTAATCCGGTCAGACTAAGTAAAGAAAAGGCCATGTTAACAGGTCTTGGGCTGATACGATAAAAATTCTTCCCAAACAAATTACACTTAATATGTCTTGTTTTGTGGTAACAATTGCCTATTATTCTACCCTGGTGTGACTCCCGGACACCGTCACTCTCAACAAAATATGTTCATTAAGTTAAAACCCATAAAAGTAACATAAAAAAAAACACCATTTCATACGTTAACTTAACATGTTAGGGGATAAAATTGACGTAAATAATGTTATGAAACACTCGTTGCACTAATTTTGTCTGGCGCTAATGGAAAACAGTCTCAGTATAATTGTTATAACAATTTGGATATTTTGTATTCAACCTAAACCAGTATTCATCAAACGAACCTTTAAAATCTGGACCCTGGACACCGCAAGGGGATCCGAGAGCCTCGGGCAAAATACAGGGACAACACCTACATATTGCTTATGTACTCCTTATCTCATCGCCTTTATCATTATCCCCTTGAGTACGATGACTTAACCTGTGCACAATGTTATCGGGAATCAAAGCAACTGGTAGTAAGTTGTAGGCAGCTATCAAACAGGGAAGTAATACCGCCTAGTAAGATATTGGAAGCATGATGTGTTATCTAATGGTAGACCCTGCTGCCATATGACATCACAAAAATTGTGACCAAGTCCCAGGTTGCTGATCTGGTTTTCTGCCTCATTTACACACAATTGCAGGGTCTCAACTGTTTCTCTGACTTTAACAACACAACATATAAAAGTATTGTATATTGTTTCTCACTCTTAGTTTGTTCATATTTTTTCCCATTTCTGTATAATTTTGGTTCAATCTTTACTTTCGTCCAGGCCCCGATGTGGGTCGGTGACCTGCGTCTGGGAGGACAAGTCGTCGCATTTAATCGGTGAAACCATTGTACTCAAGAGATTAAATTGCATTCAAGTGGTTGAGTTGATGTCGAGGTCTGGGAATATATCTCTGATACAAGTCGAAATTCCTCTATATTTTTATATTCCCGTATATCGTAATAAGAAGTCCAGTGGTGCGTGTATCCAACTCTTGGAAATAAATATTCATTATCATTATTACTATCATCTTTGACAGCTTGTTACAATGATCGTACGGGTTTGTTTTTATTTTTTCGTGTTTTTAAACGCCAATTATATACATTTTTATAAGACGAACTCATAATAGCGGAACTGCATTAGGATGGTGTTTCAGGTTTGGTTATACTCATTAAATCTGCAGAGATTATTATTAACATTGGAAATAATAGGTGGCTCGACGAACTCTTATAATTTCAATCTGGCTCTCCGACCTCTGAGGTTTCCCAACCCCTGCTGCCCTAAAGTTAAACTAAGACATTACTTAACCATTCAGGGAGTGGTGTCGCACTTAGAATTTATTATAGCTAACGTAAACGATTTTATTTACCAGAGAGAAACCCCACCACTCAATGGGTTAAAGACCACATTACGTATTTCCATGGCAGAGAGCTTTGGGTCCATGGTTCCATAAACACTATTGCTGTCTCGTGTACACGCACAGCCTCAAGTGACAGAATCATGCCAATGTCGAACTCCTGAAGTGGCACCTTAGGATTAGGCTTCTCTTAAAGCAGCCAGGCGTGATAAGCGTCCAAGTGATATGTCAAGGTTTTTCATTAACATGTTTACTGAATCAATAGTTTACCAAAAAAGCATACTATATACAATAGCAAACTCAGTACTAAGAGGCCAAAGGTCAGGAATAAGTTATAAAAAAAAAGACCGGAGATACGTGAAAACGGATTATGGTGACCGTAGAGTTTTACCTCACTAACACATAGGCTTTACTTTCTTTTTTACTCGTAAGTGTAAATGAGAGAACGCCTCTGGTTGCACCAGTCTTTGTGCAGTTTTTATGCATCTTGAGCCAACAGCTGCTTCGAAGCTTAAATAAACCAGTTCGAGGAATTGTGGCATCTCCAATTAGGGAAATATTATCACATAACCAATTAGTGAATCCAGACCAAAGTACAATAATTAATATAAATAGCGAAAGTATAATACAGGAGGTGCCTTAAGCCAAGGTCTATATAGAACCTATATACACCTTACCTTAAGCCATCACAGCCTAGTCATATAGTGTACCAATACACGTAAGGGAGGCGCCTTAACGTAAATATGGAAGTACCAAAAACCTACTAAGCATTGTTATAAACATATCATCAAGGTGCTACCTTAACCTAGATATAAGAGAAACGCATCTAAAACCGCATATATAAATAAAATGACTCTATCCACATTTTTTTAATGCAGTATACAGTAATAGTAATTTGTTTATCGATGAGAAAAAAAACCCAGCTGAGTTCATATCTTGTTGACGTGAGTGTCGGTAGCTGCATTTAAGTGACCTCTGGGGAGCAAGTCAATGCTTGTACGTGTGATGAATTGACTGTACTTTTTGTAGGACTCAAAGGCGTAGTCGTTACTGTGTTGGCACGTACAGTACTGTCTACGACTATACAGGAAGAATCAGTGTGAGGTACTGTAGTTTCCTCGGCGCAGCACCCACACAGACACATTTACACTTTACACACAAGTACCCACAGACACACACTACTCACAAGAACACATATATACATTATATATATATATATATATATATATATATATATATATATATATATATATATATATATATATATATATATATGATCATTTATGCTGACAATTACTCACAAACTATATCTTAAATAAAGGACATAAACTGTACTGGGGTACCTAGTGACATCACTAGGATCCCGCTTCCTCTATCAAGGAATAAACAATTGAAATTGAAATTGAAATAAACTGTACGCATGTAAAACTTAGTCAAGGTTATATATCTTGTCCATCACATAATTTAATAAGATGGTAGACAAAAGGCCTTGAATTTTAATCATTATTTTCTTCTGGATGATTCTACATCTTAACATTATTCTACGTTTCTATATTAGTTAACGTATTTGTCGTAATAAGATGCATATTTAAATCAAAAGTAGTAATCATTCGGTTAAGTAGATAGCAATTAACGCAAAAACACATTTAAAATTTAATTTAATTATTTATAACAATAAAATTAATAAAAAATAATGTACTAAGCATAACCACAAGCTCTTAGGTGATATAGTGGACGTCTCCTAACTGCTTACTTTCGTATACATAGCCACCACCTGCTACCGCCTTCCTAGCAACCAACAGATATTCGTATCCTAGCAAACTAGAACCAGCACGACTCGTTTCTTTTCATAGCTGACTGCTGGTATATAAGCTCTGTCTCTCCATTGAGATTCATTCTGACCATTCTTCTTGAACCAACTGCATCTCCTCCTCCGCGCTGCCTGGCTGCGCCAGCTTCTCCTGGCCTCCGGGATACCTCCCTTCATGGGCATGAGCCAACAGCTGTCTTCTCTGAGCTTCTCTGTAACTCTCATTCTGCCCATCTTCCTGAACAAGCAACACCTCCAGCA